>NC_039359.1:79727232-79741069 GCF_003573695.1 Papaver somniferum | reverse complement strand
CGCCGCCAAGCCCTAATTTTGGCCACGACGCCAAATCCTAGCCTTGGCCATGCCGCCAAGCACTAATTTTGGCCACGGTGCCAAATCCTAGCTTTGGCCACGCCGCCAAGCCCTAATTTTGGCCACGACGCCAAATCCTAGCCCATGGCGCCAAATCCTAGCCTTGGCCACGCCGCCAAGCTCTAAATTTGACCACTACGCCAAATCCTAGACTTGGACATGTCGTCAAGTCCTAGCCTTGGCCGCGACGCCAAGTCCTAGCCTTGGCCACGCCTCCAAGCCCTAATTTTTCCACGACGCCAAGTCCAAGCTTTGGCCATGCCATAATATCACAGGAGCGGCTATGCCACCATGCCATAGGCGCGGCTATTCCATTGTACCATTAACAGGTGTCAACTGAACGTGGCCATGGCTACGCCTGGCTCCACAAGCACCACCGTGCCACTGGCATGAACGAGCCATGTCGTTGGCATGCACCAAAGATGCCACTACGCCATTACCAGGCGCCAACAGAAAGTAGCCATAATCAACGGCTACCCTTCCTCATGAGACGCGATCTCATCCATCCAAGTATGCCACCGAACTGACGGACTTGTGACAACTTTTAGGCGACCATACGCCTGAATCCAGTGGCCATGGCTACGCCAGGCGCCACTTACACCACCGTGCCACTGGCATGTACGAGCCATGCCAGCCATGCTGCAATGCCGCTGGCATACACTAAAGGTTCCATTGCGCCATTATCAGGCGCCAACAGAAGGTAGCCACAATCAATGGCTATCCTTCCTCCTGAGATGCAATCTCAGCCATCCAAGTTCGCCACCGAGCTGTCAGTCTTGTGGCAAGTTTCAGGCGACTATCCAAGACAAGCCTAATATCATCACATGCTATTTTCCTACGACAGGCCTCTCGATTTTAACTTGCCACACGTAGCAAAATGCTACATGTTTTCCACGAAAACACTTGAGACATCAAACATGTCACAAACTGGGGGATGCTCATCAGGTTATTGGTCTGGAGGTTTACAGCGTGCGGCGTGCAATACGCCAGTTACAAGAAAGTATCATAAAGTGGGGCGGTTAGTAATGGCGAGGAGTAATGGCGTGAGAGGATCCACCTCCCTCATTATGGAAACATAAAATCCCAACGATACACGTTACTCTTCCACCGCTCAATCGTTTCCACTTCCTATGACACCAGGGTATGTTTTATTGCGACTTGTATAAATAGGTCTCACCTATTTCCACCAGACAACAAGTTTTTGGTCGGAGAATAACACAGTATCCAGAAATCACCTGAAATCACCTGGTAGCTTTCCATTCTGTTAGCCATTCTACTTTCTGATACAAGTCGCAAACAACCACACCTTCAGAATCAACTATTCTTGTCTCAATACTTTCTTCACTTCCCTCCCTAAAACCAACCCTTCTCCTTCACTTTGTGACCAAAGCAAGCCTGAAACGACCATTTCTTGGTTTAGGCCAGGATTGTACAGATTGATCTCTCGAATCAAAAGTACACCCGTGCAGTACATTGTTTAGGGTTTAGACTCGTTTCTCATCCACAAACACGAATTTACCAAAACCGGCAGAAACCGTTTTCACCCACAAACAATTAGCGACCATAGTGGGAGATTAATCTCTCGGTTACAATATCAGTTTCCAATTCCCAATTTCATTTTTTCAACCCCGATCTCAAGATGGTAGAACTCAGGTCCGTATCAGCAACAAACCCTGAGAACACTAGCGCTAAAATCATCCCCGGTACTAACGCTCCTTCCAGTGGCATTGATACGCCACCTGCCAACACCAGCGGCGCGGAAAATGTTCCTTCAGATGTTACACCTCTGATCACCAGAGACAGAGCTGTTGCCGCCACCCCCAACATTTCTTCAAGTGTGACAGCTTCAACCGTCACCAGAGCCGCTGCTACTCCACCATCAGGACGAGATACTGGAAGAGCCAGAAGAAGTCGATCTCTTCTTACCACTGTTGATTTGATGGAAAGATAAAAGGTTCTCGTAAGGGTTACACATACATGGATACAACTCATAAAGAGATGCCTATTTTCCTCAAGACACTATTGGAGCGGCTACCACAAGAGTCAATAATTTTAACATCCGGCGCAGACACTTCAGCAAGACGCATGTTTATAGATGAAGAGGCTCGCGTTGATCTTGAACGCCCAGTAGAAAGGAATAAGCAATCCAATTTCATCACACGTGAAGATCAGGAACGACTTCTCCACAATCGAAGCAAAGAAAATCAACAACCCTCTTGAGTTCACAGAGACCCTCTTCCCATCTGCATGATTTCTGGGGACTTCGCCCACAAAATCGTGCAGTCTATGATGAAATATTTATGTGATATTCTGCATTTCTCCAAGGTGCAGCTTCAAGACATATTTGCATCCCTCAATCGCACTGCATCAGGAAAGAAGCTGTTTCCAGCCAGGGAAGCTGTTCCCAAACCCTAACCTCTCCTGGAAAGAACGATTGATAGATGAAACTGGGGACTCCCAACCACTGTTCACTTGAAGAATGTCGAGTTTGACAGCATTCTGATTGACGCGGCCTCCGGCTTCAACATTGTAACCGTCAAGGCTCTGAGAATTGCAAAGGAAAATCAAACGGAAGAATCGTATTCTTTCCCATGAGGAGAAAAACATGACTTTCCGACCAACACTATTTGTGCCGTCTTCCCATATACCATATCGTATCAAGTCGTTTTTCGAGGTCAAGGGTTAATAGAGCCCTCACTGGAGTTTTCTCCAGCAGCCGCTTCAACGTTCTCTCCAGAAGTTGTTCCTCTTTAATGTCCGTTCCAGCAGTCGCTCCGCTTCAGCGTTCTCTCCATAAGCTTCTCCAGGATCCGAAGACGAAGCTTCAGCGTTTTTCTCCATAAGCTTCAACATCCTCTCCAAGAGCTGAAGCCGCTTCAACGCCTCTTTCCTTCCAAGAATTGTTTCGTAGCCGCCACACTCCTCCCTGTCAAGGATCGTGATCATAGCCATCCAAGGTTCATAGTTGTGGCCATATTTTGATCCATCTCGCCAAACCTTGTGGTCATGGACAGTTTACTCGCTTACGTATACAGCCAATCCCTTTGCTTCCATGGACGCCCATGCAGTTCCATCCAACCTATTTTGGTTCCCACGAAGATGTAGTCTCTTCTGATCACATCTGATGCCAAGAAATGTTGCTGCTCGTTTGTCGATACCATCCAGAGCTTTACCATAGCAACAACCACTACAAAGATGGAAACATGTAAACCACACTTAGGGACTGAGGCTCTACACGGGATCCCTTCACTTTCAAAGCTCAGAAGACGCGTTCAACCAAAAAGTCATGTCCAAGACAAGGTCATCCACCCTTCAAAGGTGTAGCGTAAGAATATCATCACCTCTCTGTCTAGAAGGCGCCTGCAACACTTTACGAGGCCGCGCCGGATCCCAATCCTACTAAGAGAAAGCAACTTCAGTAACCAAAGAGAAGTGCGACTGGGTACTGCTCATCACGGTCCATCCCCGACAACAATCAAGCATTCATGAGATAAATCCAAGGACGCAGCTGAAACCTTTTTCTTGAAGATACAGAGGTATCCACAATTAACGACATAACTCTCTCACTTCTACCTCTTCGTTATCCAAAATATTTCGTCCATGTGATATTCCAAGCATCCCAGCATCACATCCAGGGGAGTATGATAAGATTATCAAATCCCATAGGCGTGGATTCAAGGAGACGCAATTAAAGTAGGATACACTCGGGGACTAAAGCTTCCTTCATGTTTAGAAGCTTAAACGCAGTCACCACCTTACCAGTGAATGCAGCAGAAGCACATCTTCCACGATAAAATAGGCTCGGTATAATTACACATGGGGAATACCAGAATGGGATGCCTTCACTGCCCTCAACCAGGTTATTTCCGATTTCAACATCGTCACTGTCGAAGTTATACGAGCCGTGATAATTTCTCAACATAAAGTCGTACACGTGCATCAAAAACCCCAAAAGAACGCCACAGAGATACACTCACATATCCATCCACGCCATCGGATCTAACCGAAGTATAACTGGGGACTTCTCGCCGCATCCCACTCCAAACTATAATCCAAGATTCAAAAGATGGTTCAAAGGATGTTGATTGGAATGAAGTCCTAGTAGAAGCACATCGGCGACGGATCGCCTCTCAACTCATCCATTTCGCTCCCAATGGTTCCAGAAGATTTTGACCAACAACGCAACCACAATCTCCATGATTAGCCTGACATGATCATTGTCGAGCATATATGGCATCCATCCATCCCAAGAGTGTAATGGAGTTTGATAAATTTTCAAATCCATTGGAGAGGTTAGATACTCATTCTTCTGGAGCTAGAACCTTAGTACACAATCTGGAGAAGATCGATGGTACTGTTGGGTGGCTACATGCGAGAGAAACTACCTTGAGTTCTCCTGGCTCGCCTTGATGCTGATTATAACTATTGAAGATTGCTTTGTTGCCGTTAATGCTCTCTCTACCACCGCTAACAAACGACGAAGAGAAGCCAGACGCTGCAGACGAAAGCATAGAGACGGACGAGCAACAGAAGAAAGAAGAAGGTCGATACCCCTTTTCATACAAACAGAGTTTCTAGGGTTTGAATAGAAGAAGGATTCCCCCTTGCTCCATGAACGAGAATAGATGACGTGTGCTAATATCTACGCTCTGTGGTTCCAGCACTTCATGGTCAAGACAGCGCTAACGCACCGAGCGCCAGCATCAATGGTCTGTGGCCAAATTTGTAGCGCCACCATCAAGTGTTCTGTGGCCAAAGTTGCAACGCCATTTCCACCATCCACGGAATGAAGCCAGTTTTCACCATTCTATGGACTGAAGCCATTTTCCACCATTCCACGGACTGAAGCCAGTTTTCACTATTCTACGGACTGAAGCCAGTTTCCGCCAGCCCAAAGCAGCGCCATCTTAGCCGTTCAAAGAAGCGCCATCTTCTCTGCTCACAGCTAGCCAGCAGCGCCATTGACCTAGCTAGCGCCAACAGTCCGCTCCACATCCAGCGTCCGCTTCATAGCAGGCCAACAGCGCCATCTTCTCCGCTCCGCGTCAGCACCATCTTCTCCGCTCCATAGCCAGCGCCACCTTTCTGCTCCACAGCTGGCCAAAAGTCCGCTCCAAGCCAGCGCCAACAAAACGTGGCCAAACCCGCGCCATCAGTCAACCAACCAAAGTAGCGCCAGCCACCTTTCCATATCCGTCTAGCACCCGCTCCGCGGACCAAGTCGCATTGCCACCTCTGCCGATCAGTAGCCAAAGTTGCAACGTTGATGCCAACACCCCAAGGCCAAGCCGAATTTATGCAAAGTCGCCAATCCAAGGATCACAGATTCTTCATACCTTCCGACAAAGGTTATCCAAATCTTCCTAACAATCTCTTCATGACTTGCCATTTTTATTTTATCCTCGTCTGTCACCATCTCATGCTTACCCCGCAACAATGCCACTGTTCCGAGCTAAGTAGGGGACTTAATGTTGATGGTGGTTTTTAGCTTAGGGTTAAAATTGTAAAACCTTACATCTGATGTGACGTCACCCTGTAAGGAAACAGAGCCATGAGTGTCAACCTCTCCACTGGCATACTTATTGAGCCGTTCAATATATCTACATGAAATTTACCCAGACTGGCGGATGTAGCAAACATCCCAAACACTCTGTAAATTTCGGCACCTAGCCTACATAAGACTCACTGAGTACTTTTACTGTGTTATGTTCCCCGGAAGAACCCTTAATATCGGTATGGAATGATGGATTTATGTTCACTCGCAGCAGAGTAGCACGGATCTCCAAGTACCAAAGTTAAGGCCATTGCACGAAATGCTCAGACAGAAAGCACACTACCCTCTGTAAAAAAAAAAAAGGAAATTTGTGACATCACACAAAATCCAATCAATAATTGTGATATCTCACAAAAAACTCATGAACCTCACTAATTTGCAGAAATTAGGGTTTTGCACCTTGCGCAGTATATCTGACCTTGCTTGTCGAAATCAAGCCTAGGAAAACTAGGTAATCAATCCTCCATGGATTAGCAGATGCAAAATCTTGCCCAGAATCAGAAAAAAAGGAGCCGCAAGATAGGAGCGGTAGCAAAGGGAGGCGTGGACATGCCTTAAGCCAACCGGCGCCACTTGCCATTGGCCACGCCCCATCCTAAACCGTCCCTATTTCCCTCGACCAATCAAGTCGCCTTAAACTCGCCACACGCACATAAGTTGTGGATGGGCCCATACTTGCCGGTCCCATTTCCCATCGACCAATCAGGTCGCTCTAAAGCCGCCACACTCACACCAGAAGTGTAACCGCGCCAACATGCCAAACGCGACCTTCCACGCCACCATTCTAATCGGCATGCCAAACGTTCCATGACGCACCAACATATTAATCGGCATGCCAATGTGCCACAAATGGCGCAACTACATGCTAACGCACTTTCTGTTCGTGGCCAAAGCCATAACGGACTCCAACTAGGGTTTTATGATCGAAACATGACTTTTGCTTCAGTAGCATTAACCGATGCCCTAATTTTGGCCACGGCGCCAAATTCTAGCCTTCGCAACGCCGCCAACCCCTAATTTTGGCCACGACGCCAAATCCTATCCTTGGCCACGCCGCCAAGCCATAATTTTGGCCACGGCGCCAAATCCTAGCCTTGGCCACACCGCCAAGCCCTAATTTTGTCCACGACGCCAAATTCTAGCCTTGGACACGGTGCCAAATCCTAGCCTTGGCCACGCCTCCAAGCCCTAATTTTGGCCACGGCGCCAAATCTAGCATTGGCCATGGCGCCAAATCTAGCATTGGCCACGACGCCAAATCTAGCATTGGCCAAGGAACCAAATTCTAGCCTTGGCCATGCCGCCAATCCCTAATCTTGGACACGACGCCAATTCCTAGCGTCGGCCACGCCGCCAAATCCTTGCGTTGGCCACGCCGCCAAACCTTAATTTTGGCCACGGCGCCAAATCCTAGACTTTGCCACGCCGCCAAGCCTTAATTTTGGCCACTGCGCCAAATCCTAGCCTTGGCCACGCCACCAAGCCCTAATTTTGTCCACGACGCAAAATCCTAGCCTTGGCCACGCCCCCAAGCCCTAATTTTTGTCACGGCGCCAAATCCTAACTTTGGCCACGCCGCCAAGCCCTAATTTTGTCATCGGCGCCAAATCCTAGCCTTGGCCACGCCGCCAAATCCTAGCCTTCGCCACGCCTCCAAGCTCTAATTTTGGCCATGGCGCAAAATGCTTGCCTTGGCCATGCCTCCAAGCCTTAACTTTTGCCACGGTGCCAAATCTTAGCCTTGGCCACGGAGCCAAGCCCTAATTTTGGCCACGGCAGCAAGTCTAAGCTTTGGCCATGCCATAGTACCACAAGCGCGGCTATGCCACCATGCCATAGGCGCATCTATGCCATTGTACCATTAAAATGTGCCAACGGAATGTGTCCATAATCAATGGCCGATCTCTCTCCTGAATTACAATCTCAGTCATCCAAGTTTTCCACCGAACTGACAGACTTGTGGCAACTTTTAGGCGACCAGCCACCTAGTGGTCATGGCTACGCCAGGCGCCACCTACACTATTGTGCCACTGGCATGCACGAGCCATTCTGCTGGCATGCACCAAAGGTGCCACTACGCCATTACCAGGCGCCAACAGAAGATAGCCATAATCAACGGTTACCTTTCCTCATGAGATGTGATCTCAGCCATCCAAGTTTGCCACCAAACTGACAGACTTGTGGCAACTTTTAGGCGACCAGCCGCCTGAATCCAGGCGCCACTTGCACCACCGTGCCACTGGCATACACGAGCCATGCCATCCATGCTGCAATGTCGCTGGCATACACTAAAGGTGTCATTGCGCCATTATCAGGCTCCAACAGAAGGTAGCCATAATAAATGGCTACCCTTCTTCCTGAGATGTAATCTCAGCCATCCAAGTTTGCCACTGAGCTGTCAGGCTTGTGGCAAGTTTCAGGCGACTATCCAAGACAAGCCTAATAGCATCACATGCTATTTTCCTACGGAAGGCCTCTCGATTTTAACTTGCCACACGTAGCAAAATACTACATGTTTTCCATGAAAACACTCGAGACATCAAACATGTCACAAACTGTGGGATGCTCATCAGGGTATTGGTCTGGCGGTTTACAGCGTGCGGCGTGCAATACGCCTGTTATCAGAAAGTATCATAAAGTGGGGAGGTTAGTAATGGCGAGGAGTAATGGCGTGAGCGGATCCACCTCCCTCATTATGGAAACATAAAATCCCAAAGTTACACGTTACTATTCCATCGGTCAATCGTTTCCACTTCCTATGAGACCAGGGTACGTTTTATTGCGACTTGTATAAATAGGTCTCACCCATTTCCACCAGACAACAAGTTTTTGGTCGAAGAACAACACAGTATCCAGAAATCACTTGGTAGCTTTCCATTCTGCTAGCCAGTTCTACTTTCTGATACAAGTCGTAAACAACCACACCTTCAGAATCAATTATTCTGGTCTCAACACTTTCTTCGCTTCCCTCCCTAAGACCAACCCTTCTCCTTCACTTTGTGACCAAAGCAAGCCTGGAACGGCCATTTCTTGGTTTAGGACAGGATTGTACAAATTGATCTCTCGAATCAAAAGTACTGTCGTGCAGTACAGTGTTTCATCCACACACACGAATTTATCAAAACCGGCAGAAACCATTTTCACCCACAAACATAAGCACACTCTTCGGAAAGTTGAAGATCTTTGATCATGAATCATAGGCTATTCATAATAAAGGAATTGCTTTTAAATCTGTAAAAATTCCGAAATCTCCTAGGAGAATAATAAACATGTAGATGATTCGTCTGAACCGATTGCAGATTCATCTGATGATGAAATTGAACAGTCACTGTCATTGATCACTAGAAAGTTTCGAGATCTCTTAAAGAAAAGGGGTAAGAGATTCCTCATCGATCGTCTCGACCACATGATCTTGTTCCAGTTAAGAAAGATCAGGAAGAAGACGATGATTATCAGCCACAATGCTTCAAGTGTAAAGGGTTTGGTCATATTGCAAAAGAATGTCCCAATCTTAAGAAATACACGGGTGGTAAGGCATTGGCTGTAACTATTGATGAGACCTCTGATTCATATGATTCTGAAGAAGAGGAAATAACTAATATTGCATTAGTGGTCAATCTTATTTCTTCCGGTTCCATTAGTGATTTACCCATTTCAATTATGGACATGTCTTCCGATATTAGTAAATCATCTAAGGGAAAATGGAAAAATAAGACAAGATGCAAAAATTGTCTGAATTTTTTTTCTTCTAAAAGGTACATGTGTGACCTCAGTCAATCTCAAGATTTTTCGTTACACCTGTTAAGGAAAAGAGACTCTTCCATATGAGTCTAGATCAAGAACACTCTGGTTGTTCTAAATTTCGTGATGATAGGAAGTTTCTCATTAATACCGCATGATCGGTATTTAAATGTCTTCCTTACTGTGTGTGCCATATTTTGTAAGGAAGATAAAGAAAAGGCACTTTTGAGTAGTATACGGGATTATAAATCTAGTACTTGAAAATATTCAAGATATTCGTATTTATAGGAATATTATATTTTCGGTATTATGTATGAAAAATATATAAAGATCATTCTCCTTTTTCGGTCATTCACTGTCTGAACTGTGAGTCTGGATCCAATGTCTTCTCTTGATAAGATGCTATATCAGAAAGATCACCTGAAAAATAGATCTGCATCATCTCTAGACAAGATATCAAGAGGAAATATTAACAGAGATTGGCTTAGCAATAAGGAAAGAGAGAACACTTTGAAGAAAGATCAATGTATCGAAGCGTTAACACACTTCTGTGTTCAACCCAAGACCGAACTACATGCTCTTGTTAAACTTCACAAAAATATCTCAAATGCAAAGAGGTTTTTCTCAAAAAACAAGGTTATTTACTAGAAGAATTTCTCAAGATGAAATGTGAAAGTAATAACTTTTCTCTCACCGGTGCTGAGATGAAGGAGTAACTCCTGAAAGAATAGACTTCAGTTTTTGATTGCTTTCAATAATTGTAAAGTCTATTCTGAATAAAACTAACTTATTATGAATAAAATTATTGGTTTATAATTTTTATTGTGATAGTTTCGGTTTACATAGCTTGTGCTTAAATGCTTTTTATTATTGCTATGTATGTTTATGAGATGTTTGATTTCGGTTTTATTACCTTGATATTCGATCTCATATTGTGATAACCCTTGTGGTTTGCGTGACTTTTTTATTTAGCAGGATTAATTTCTAGCCCTTGTTGGTAGGCTTTATCAAAGGATCATGAGGGGTTCTGGGAAACAATATGCGAAAAAGTCACAATATGTTGAATTTCGGAATAGATAAAAGCATATGTGTTTCAAGGTTCCAACTTTTGCATCACAAAGTTAAAACCGGTTTTCAACCTTTCTCTGGTAAAGGTTGGTCTTTGTTGTTGTTCTTTTGTCTTGCGGGAGGATAACAACATTTAATGGGGGAGAGTTTTTTGTGAACTTGCACTGAATGACATATATTGAGGGGAGATGAGGATGCGGAATTTGAGGTAACAATCTTGTTAGTTAATTGTCTTCCTGTTTAAGAAAATCCATGATTTTATTTTATATCTCTATTGCTTTTACTTAACAAAATATTTCGGTACAATTGTTGTTTATTCCATTGTGTATGTATGGATGCGTGTTTCAATTGTTTCCGGTTAAGAAAAACATTTGTTATCTTTTGATTTCAATTGTTTAGGCTTACAAAAGTTCCGGTACAATTGATGTGAGTGATTCAATTGGTTCTGGTTAAGAAAAACATTTGTTATCTTTTTGATTTCAATCTGTGGCCACCTTTTTTTCCATCCCACCAAATCTCGTGGTCATAGAAAAGTTTCTCACTTACGCATTCAGCCAATACCTTTACTTCCATGGACTCCCATACATTTCCTGCCAACCTACTTTGTTCCCACGATAATGTAGTCTCTTCTGATCACATCTGCTGCCAAGAACCGGTGCCACTCGTTTGTTGATACTAGCCAGAGCTTCACCGTAGAACGCCCATACAAGATGGAAACATGTAAACCATACTTGGGGACTGAGGATCTACATGGAATCCCTTCACTGTCAAAGCTCAGAAGACACGGTCAACCAAAATGTCATAGCCACGACAAGGTCAGAATATCATCACCTCTCTGTCTAGAAGAGGCCTGCAATACTTTACGAGGCCGCGGTGGATCCCAAGCCTTCTCAGAGGAAACAACTTCAAAAACTAAAGAAAAGTGCGACTGGGGACTGCTCATCGTAGTCCATCCTGACGACCATCAGAGACTCATGAGATAACTCCAGAGACGCTGCTGAAACATTTTCTTGAAGAAACAGAGATAGCCACGATAAACAACATAACTCTCACACTTCTACCTCTTCGCTATCCAGAATATTTCGTCCATGTGATATTCTGGGCATCCCAACGTCACATCCGGAAGAGTACAATAAGCATGTATCAAATCCTGTGGACGTGTATTCAAGGTGATGCAATGAAAGTAGGCTACACATGGGGACTACCAACACGGTAAGCTTTCACTTCCCTCAACCAGGTTATTTCTGACTTCAACATCATAACTGTCGAAGTTTTATGAGCCGCAGGAATTTCTCAACATGAAGCCGTACAAGTGCATCGAAGACTCCAAAAGCATGCCACAAAGATACACTCACATATTCGGCCATGCCATCAGATCCAACAGGAGTATAACTGGGGACTGCTCACCGCATCTCATTCCATATGATAGTCCAAGACTCAGAAGATGGTTCGAAGGATGTCGCTTGGAACAAAGACCTTGAAGACTTGATAGCAACACATCGACAACGGAACAGTCTCCCAAGCCATATATTTCATCCAGTGGCTCTGGAAGAATTCGATCATATAAGCATCCACGGCATATCATCATCACGATTAGAAAGTCCAGGCACCGAACAACCTAAAGTCGAGGATAGACCGACGACGCAACCAAAATCTCCAAGATTAGCCTTGACATGATCTTTATCGAGTATATATTTCATCCATCCACCCCAAGAATGCGATGGAGTTTGGTAAATTTTGAAATCCACTGGAGAGACATTGCAGACGAAAGCACGGATCCGGACGAACAACAGAAAACAGAAGAGGCTCGATACCTCTTTCCATGTGGATGGAGTTTCTAGAGTTTGCACAGAATAAAGATTCCTTCTTTCTCCATGAACGGGAATAGATGACTGGGCGCGACTATGCTACCTCGGGCCCGCAACATCCCTCCTGAATTCTTCCTGTGTTTTGCTGTCGGACTATTTTAACTTCCTAAACGAGATCAAAACCCAAATATTCCCGCGAAGAGAAATAGGAAATTCTTTTCCGTTCAAAATGGAGGGGCAGACCGTCAAAATCCGAGTTCATACGAGAATTATACAACGATTTTAGTAAGGAACGCTAATTAGGGTTTCGGCATGGCAAACCCTAATTTAAACGAAGTTACTAGGAGCCATCACCACCGTTTGATAGCCGGAGTTCCAGCGTCATCACCACCGTTTGGTAGCCGAAATTCCGAAACCAGTTTACACCATTCCCTGGACCGAAGACAGTTTCCACCATTCCAAGCCAAACAACGACAATGGCTCCCTGCCAAGACAAGCCAACGCTAGAGGCTCACTCCAAGCCAGGCCAACTCTATCCGCTCACGCCATGCCAGGCCCAAGCCAGCGCCCGCGCCAAGTTTATGGAAGCTGATCCATTCCAAGCCGACCAATGCTGACGGCTCCATTCCAAGCCGACCAATGCTGATAGATCCATTCCAAGCCGACCAATGCTGACGGATCCATTCTAAGCCGACCAACGCCGACGGCTCCATTTCGCGCCAAATCTGTGCTAGCGGCTCCCTTCCAAGCTGATGCCAACAGTCTGCACCATAGCCATCAACCATCTCTACCACTCCATGGCCTAGCCAGCAGCACCACGAGACGAATTTACGCAAAGCCACCAACGCGAGAGTCATGAGTTCTCTTTACCTCCCGAAAAAGGTTAGCCGGATCTTCCTGACCATCTCCTCATGACTTGCCGTTTCGATTTTGTCCTTGTCTGTCATCATCTCATGCTTACCTCGCAACAATTCCCATGTTCCTTGCTAAGCATGGGACTTAATTTTTATGGTGGTTTTTAGCTTAGGGTTAAAATCGTAAAACCTTAGTCAGACAGTGACGTCACACTTGAGTAATAACGTCGCCATTAGCACATTTATTGAACCATTCAACATGTCTGCGTAAAATTACCAGGGTACCTTTTTTATATGCCATGATCCACGGCAGAGCCCTCGGTACTGACTGGCATCATCTCTGCACATTCCATCCGCGCATGCCATCCAAACATACCAATCGCGCTTGCCACATATTTTAAACTAGGGTTTCGACACGCTAAACCCTAATACCCACATCTCCGCGCCTAATGGATGCCAACCATGCCAGTCGCACCCCCGTGCCAATGGCATGCCATGCTAGCCACATCTCCGCGCCAAAAACATGCCAACCATGCCAGGCGCCCTACCGTGCCAATGGCATGCCATGCCAGACACATCTCCGTGCCAAAGGCATGCCAAACATGCCAGCCGCACCACCGTGCCAATGACATGCCATGCCAGCCACATCTCCACGCCAAAGGCATGCCAACAATGCCAGCCGCACCACCGTGCCAATGGCATGCCATGCCAGCCACATCTCCACGCCAAAGGCATGCCAACCATGCCAGCCG
>NC_039359.1:79699045-79727222 GCF_003573695.1 Papaver somniferum | reverse complement strand
GCCGCACCACCGTTCCAACGGCATGCCAGGCCAGCCACATCCCCGCGCCAAAGGCATGCCAACCACATCGTGCCAATGGCATGCCATGCCAGCCACATCCACGCGCCAAAGGCATGCCAACCATGCCAACTGCACCACCGTGCCAATGGCATGCCATGCCAGCCACATCTCCGCGCCAAAGGCATGCCAACCATGCCATCCGTACCATCGTGCCAATGGCATGCCATGCCAGCCACATCTCCGCGCCAAAGGCATGCCAACCATGCCAGCCTCACCACCGTGCCAATGGCATGCCATGCTAGCCACATCTCCGTGCCAAAGGAATACCAATCATGCCAGCCGCACCATAGTGTCAATAACATTCCATGCCATCCAAACCTCCGCACCAAAGCCATGTCGGCCATGCCTCCATGCCGTTGGCTTCTGAACGAAGGGTTGCAACAATCAACGGCCATCTTTCCTTCTGAGATGCAAATCCCATCCGTCCAAGTTCGCCACCAAACGTGTGGAAACTTTTGTCTCAATGCCAAGCCCTAATTTTAGCCGCGCCTAAACTATGCCAAAACCCTAATTTTGGTCGCGCCTAAAACTATGCCAAAATCCTAGCTTGGTCGCGCCTAAACCATGCCAAAGCCACGCCGGCCATGCTTCCATTTCGCTGGCTGCCAAACGAAGGGTTGCAACAATCAACAACCACCCTTCCTTCTGAGATGGAAATCTTAGCCGTCCAAGTTCGCCACCAAACGTGTGGAAACTTTTGGCCCAATGCCAAGCCCTAATTTTGGTCGTGCCTAAACTATGCCAAAACCCTAATTTTGGCCGCGCCTAAAACTATGCCAAAATCCTAGCTTGGTCGCGCCTAAACCCTGCCAAAGCCATGCCGGCCATGCCTCCATGTCGCTGGCTGCCAAACGAAGGGTTGCAATAATCAACAACCACCCTTCCTTCTGAGATGCAAATCCCAGCCGTCCATGTTCTCCACCAAACGCGTGGAAACTTTTCTAAACTATGCCAAAACTCTAATTTTGGTCGCGCCTAAAACTATGTCAAAATCCTAGCTTGGTCGCGCCTAAACCATGCCAAAGCCACGTCGGCCATGCCTCCATGTCGCTGGCTGCCAAACGAAGGGTTGCAACAATCAACGGCCACCCTTTCTTCTGAGATGCAAATCTCAGCCGTCCAAGTTCGCTACCAAACGCGTGGAAACTTTTGGCCCAATGCCAATCCCTAATTTTGGTCGCGCCTAAACTATGCCGAAACCCTAATTTTGGCCGCGCCTAAAACTATGCCAAAATCCTAGCTTGGTCGCGCCTAAACCATGCCAAAGCCACGCCGTCCATGCCTCCATGTCGCTGGCTTCCAAACGAAGGGTTGCAACAATCAACGACCACCCTTACTTCTGGGATGCAAATCTCAGCCGTCCAAGTTCGCCACCAAACGCGTGGCAACTTTTGGTCCAATGCCAAACCCTAATTTTGGCCGCGCCTAAACTATGCCAAAACCCTAATTTTGGTCGCGCCTAAAACTATGCCAAAATCCTAGCTTGGCGGCCCCTAAACCATGCCAAAGCCATGCCGGTCGTGCCTGCATGCCGCTGGCTTCCAAACGAAGGGTTGCAACAATCAACGGCCACCCTTCCTTCTGAGATGCAAATCTCAGCCGTCCAAGTTCGTCACCAAACGCGTGGCAACTTTTGGCCCAATGCCAAGCCCTAATTTTGGACGCGCCTAAACTATGCAAAAACCCTAATTTTGCCTCGCCTAAAACTATGCCAAAATCCTAGCTTGGCCGCGCCTAAACCACGCGAAAGCCATGCCAAATCCATGTCGCTGGCTGCCAAACGACGGGTTGCAACAATCAACGGCCACCCTTACTTCTGAGATGCAAACTCAGCCGTCCAAGTTCTCCACCAAACGCGTGGCAACTTTTGTCCCAATGCCAAGCCCTAATTTTGGCCGCGCCTAAACTATGCCAAAACTCTAATTTTGGCTGTGCCTAAAACTATGCCAAAATCCTAACTTGGCCGCGCCTAAAGCATACCAAAGCCACGCCAGCCATGCCTCCATGCCGCTGGCTTCCAAACGGAGGGTTGCAACAATAAACGACTACCCTTCCCTCTAAGATTCAAATCTCAGCCGTACAAACTTGCCAAATGACTTGTGGCAATCTCTTGGCTACGGTGCCAATTCTTGGCCACGGTGCCAAAACCCTAATTTGGCCACGCCAAAGCCATGTTGCTGGCTTCCAAACAGAAGGTTGCAACAATCAACGACTATCCTTCCTTCTGAGATGCAAATCTCAGCTGTACAAGCTCGCTACTAAACCAAACGACTTGTGGCAACCTTTGGCTACGCTTCCAACTCTTTGGCCACGACGCACACATGGTTATGCCAATTCTATGGTCACAACACCAAATCCTAATTAGCGACGCCAAGAGCATGCGCAAGCCATGCCAGCACCGTGGCCACGCCACTGGCTACCAACGGAAGGTAATCACAATCAACGGTTAACCTTCCTCTCAAGATGCAAAATCTCGACTATCGAAGGTCACCACCGAGCCGGCAAGCCTCCCAAGCTCAAATTGCCAAACAATAGCAACATGCTACACAAAACACTCGAGACATCAAAACATGTCACAAACTGGGGGATGCTCATTAGGGTATTGGTCTGGCGGTTTACAGCGTGAGGCGTACACTACGCCCGTTACAAGAAAGTGTCATACGAGTGAGGCGGTTAGTAAATACAAGAAGTAATGGTGAAACTTTCCTTCATTATGGAAACATCAATTCCAGGCGTTACCCGTTACCGCTTTCTTCCATTTACTCAACCGTTTCCACTTTTTACGAGACCAGGGTACGTTTCGTTGCGACTTGTATAAATAGGTCTCACCTATTTCCACCAAAGAACAAGTTTTGGTCAGGAGAATACAACATTCAGAAATCACTTGTTAGCTTTCCCATCTATTAGCTTTCCACTTTCTGATACAAGTCGTCAAACAACTACTCTTCCTGAATCAACTATTCTGGTCTCAACACTCTCTTCGCTTCCCTCCCTAGAGCAACCCTTCTCCTTTACTTTGCGACCGAAGCAAGTCTGGAATGACCATTTCTTGGTTTAGGCCGGATTTGTACAGATTGATCTCTCGAATCAAAGTACTCCATTGCAGTACATTATTTACGGTTTAGACTCGTTTCTCACCCACACACTCGAAATTACCAAAATCAGCAGAAACTGTTTTCACCCTCAAACACAACTAAACATTCAATTTCTCCTAGAGACATTCATCTTTGAGAAAGAAGTACTTGATCAAGAATCAATAAAGATGGCAAATTTCCTTGTGAATAATTAATGCTCTTGGAGAACTCATGCTTGATACCGTGTTTAAGTGTATTGTAAATAGGAGACAAAGATTCAATGGAGAAGAATACAAAAGTAGAGGATCAGAAAAATCAGTAGTATTCTTATTCATTCTCTTTTCTCTTTAAGTACACAAGATAAAGAAGAGATGTGGTAAGTAGTGTTGTTACATGTTTTGTTAGTAACAGAGAAAGTACACCATGTATCAAGCATTAAGATAAAAGTACATGCACATTGCCACATCAAGTGGTCATCCACTTATATCACTACAACATATTTTGTTTAGTTTTTTTTTTTGAAAGAAAAAAGAGGATCCGTATGACTAAAGCAAACATTTACGTTACACATACTATTTAACAAAGAGCAATGTTGTCCCACACCATTTTGCAGGTAGCTATCTCGCTCAAGCGGTTTCTTTACGGTTAGATCATGCTAAAACCCTGATCTAACAGCCTTGAACCCTTTAGAAAAAATGGTGGATCCTTTCCTGAAAGTGGTGGGTTCTTTCCTGAATACGAATCTAACCGTTGATTTGATCATCTAACGGTAAAGAAACCCGCTTGAGCGGGATAGCTTCCCGCAAAACGGTGCAGGATAGTATTTGTATTTAACAAATACCTAGCTTCCTCAATGATAAGATTGTCTTCGCATCGAACATAAAGAGAATTACTAATCATGATATCTGCAACAGACTTGTTGTCTCCTTCAATTATGAGATGTTGTAGCTTTAGTTTCTTTGCACACTTGACAGCTTTAAGCATTACAATGGCTTAAGCTTGTTCTGCTTCTCTGATTTTTTGAACTAGTGTCCGAGCCAGTTCCATATTTCCTGAAAAATATCTTAAAATTAGAGCCAAACCTGTACAATTATTACAATCAATTATAGAAGCATCAATATTTAGATTTTTCCAGTTAGGAGGGTGTCTGTTCCAATTATTTGATTTTCTCCTATTATTCATAATTTTATCCTTATCTCTATTATTATGTGTATTATCATGCCCTAAGATATTAATTTTAGTAGTATGGCAGAAATGAATTATCCTATAATAAGTATTCTTGGGGATTTTCTGGCTCTCTTCAAAGACATGTTCACATCTAGATTTCCATGGGAACCACATGGTGACGACAATTAAATTGATGATGTGACGCTTTCTGAAAGAAATGGTAGCTTCATTCTGAGTCCACTTTCTCATCTATTGCTTGACATCATGAACTCCACTGATGATAACAGATATATTCTGATCAATCAACCTCCACACTTGATCAGCAAAAGGGCATTGAAGCAGCATATGAGAAAATTTTCCTCATCTTCATTACATCTTTTGCACATAGTACTTTGCACTTGTATGTAAGGATTTTAAATCCTGTTCAGTGGCACAATATGATGAGATATCTTCCACATAAACAATTAACATCTATAAGGAACCTTAAGATGCCAAATTTTAATCCAATACTTACTTTCTTGTGTTTCCTGAGCATTAATTTGATGTTGAAGATGAAGGATAACATTATATGTAGATCTCACAGAGAAAGAACCATTTCTAGTTAAAGACAATTTCAAGTCATCTTGTCTATTCACCATTGGCCTTACATTTTGGATTAACTTCCTTTGTTCTTCATTAAAAGTTGACTGAGAATCTGACAGTTCCAGAAATTTGTATCTTTATCAATAAGATCAGCAACTTTTAAGTTCAGATTGATGTTGTTATAATAAAGATTCTCATTTTGGTGGCCTTGAATCTGCTCCTTAGGTATCCATTTATCTTTGTAAACTTGATTTTCTCTCCATTACCAACTTGCCAGATAGCAAATTCTTTGACCCAACTCAATCTTTGCAAATACTTTTCCATATCCATCTGCCTTTGTCTTTGTTTTAGTGTTGTAGAGGATCAGAATCTTTGAAATGTATGGCTTTAAGAACATTTTCCCACATGGCATCCCTTTCCTTGATTAATCTCCTGGACAATTTTGTGAGAAGAGCTTCATTAATTAAAAAAAAAATTGTATCTTTAAAACCCATATATCTCCATCTTTTAGGTCTGCAAAGACACTTCTAGGACTTTCTGTAGCCACCTCTATTTTGTTCTACCTGTATCTCCTCTGTATTGCATCCATTGGTTTTATTGATTTTTGCGGTATTTCAAAACATCCCATGTGGAATTGGGTCGTAGTACCAATAACGGTTTGAATCTTAGTACTTCTACCAGCTTGACATACCAATTTCCCTTGCCATTTATAAAGTTTATTACCCATCTTATCGATAATACTTTGAAAGCATTTAATTTTGTCTATACTGACAAAGAGATATATATAAAGACACTTTTCTTCAAGTGGCATTTGTTCAGAATTCTTTTGATATCTTCCTTGGCATCATCACTCAACCTCTTGTCACAATGAATACTCGACTTGCTAAAATTCACCATTTGCCCTGAAGCACTGCGGAAATTCTGGATGATACCGAAGTAGGTTGTGAAGAGAGTATCCATTTGTAGTGTTAAATAAGATACGGTCTTCTGTAATAAAAAAAAAAAAGAGATGAGAAATAGGAGGGCATCCTTTTGCTGGAATAACATGACTGATTGGTTTATTTTCAATAGAATATGAAATCATTCTACTAAAGGTTTCCATACAGAGAACGAACAAATATGGATACAAAGCATCACCTTCTCTTAGACCTCGCGTAGGATATAAGGTTTCAATTGGAGACCAATTAAGCATAATTGAGATAGTAGATTTAGAGATGCACTGCTGAACAAGTTGAGACCACTTCTCCCCGAATCCCAAATGCTTTAGAACCATAAGAATGAAAGACCATTCCATTCTTTTGATTGCCTTAGCCATATCTAACTTAACAGCAACACTTCCATAAAAATCTTTAAAATGTTTCGTATAGTGAATTACTTCATGAGCAATTATGGTATTATCAATAATATTCCTTCCTAGAACATAAGTTGCCTTCCACGGAGATATTATTTTGCTGAAAAGAGGCTTTATTCTTTCTGTCATTAATTTGGAAATGATCTTATATGAAACATTACATAGACTTATTGGACGAAAATCAGTTGGAGTTTCAACACACGTATTTTTCGGTACGAGAGTTTGAAAAGTATGATTCATCTGTTTAAGAAGATTGCCATTTTTGAATAATTCCTGAACCATAAGAAAATCTTCATCACCCACAATATCCCAAAATTGCTGATAGAATCCCGCTTGGAATCTTTCAGACCACATGTTTCACCTCTTGTGTTGATGGTGTTGCAATGGAGTCTTTAGTTGTCTTCCTCAAATATACAAGGAGTAATAAGATACACTAGTTTACTGCTGCAGCAGTGAAGGCCGACCAAAGATCGTACATGCATGCATAATTTTTATGGTTGTTAATGTATATTACCTCCGTTTAAAAGAGATACTTTTCACCTTTTCATTTTAGCCTAAAAATAGGCCAAACTGAAAAAAAAATGATAGTATATCTTTTTTTTAAAACAGAGGGTACTATTTTTTACGAGGAGGCTTAAGAAGCTACATGCCTATTACAGAGTTACATGTATTTTTCTTTTGCGTCAGAAAACAATTGCAAGACTTATTAGGAATTTATATGGTTTAAAAGGAGAAACATAGAGCACAAATCATTTTTGTTATCCACATCATTTTATAGACAAAGATGCTTACGAAGACCACAAAACGAGGACATCAATTTGAAGCTTACATGGTATGGCACTATGGCTGGCAAAAATCTACCGAGTGTGGAACATTAGGCTTAATGATGAAAAAAAGTGTCTTGTATAAAAATGCTAGATTCCTTAAATCACATTTGCTCAAGAATCAACAGGACACAAAAGTATATGTGCTAAAATACTGTACCTACATGACAATGCAACTCAGTTCAAGGTCTACGCAGTTATATGTATGATGCGTACGAACTACTCAAAGATGCAAAATGCATATCCGCGTTTAACAAATTGACCCAGATATATGCACCAAAACATCAAGCACAACAAATTAACTACAATTTAACTACAATTTAACTATTAACTAACATCCTCTTTATGGTCTTAATAAGAAGATAACAATAAAAGAACTGTGGGGTTCAGTGTCTCACTCCATTGGCAAGGTTGGATCAACTCTTAACCTTTGTCAACCCTTAAGTTGGCATCACTATTCGCGGCACACTAGGTCAGACTGAGAATTACTCATCAATCTTGATTTCCTGTAACAAATATAAAAGACTTGATTTATTATGATTTCTTGTAACCATTTTCCTGTAACAAATATAAAAGACTTGATTTATTATGATTCTTGTAACCATATGAGCATATAAGCTGGATGAAAGGAGTTTGTGGAGTTTAGTACCATCTTCCTTTAGTTTTCAACAAACCATGGCACTTGAGAATGACTCTTGAATCCACCTAGGCAGTTCCCTTCCTTTACACATTCGCTGACCATCTGAAAAGGGCTATTAGTGACCCTTGACCTGATGCTGCAAAGCTGCAACACCAGCAAAAAAACAGACAACAAAAATATATTAGAAAAATATAAAAGATTTGATTTTTGTGTGATTGCTCGTAAGTTGTAATGATATGAGTGTATGAATTAGTGGAAAACTGGATAAAAGGAATTTGTGGAGTTAAGTACCATCTTCCTGTAGTTTTCAACGAGCCATGCCACTTGAGAATGACTCTTGAATCCAGCGAAGGCAGTTCCCTTCCAAACACATTCAGTACGAAGCTGATGCTGGTGTTGATGACTCTGGATAAAATGGATATCAATATCTGTTGACCTGATGCTGCGAAGCTGCAACACCAGCAAAAAAAACATACATAAAAAAACTACTAGAAACCAGATATCCAAAAAGGTCATTAGATGCATAGATATGTACAACACTTCCCATCTCTAAAATGAAACGAAAAATGTATTTGCGGGATGTTATGAGGATTTCGCAACAGTAGGTCATTGTTTTAAAGTGCATATACACAAACCCCCAGTGACCAAAAACTCTTTATAATCCTAAACTACAATCGAAGTTTCAGAGACATGACAATATGTTCTTTGAGGCATTTTACCAAACAGGTTTGATCAATTCGTTTTCTTTCTTTTTTGTTGGCATATGATAGCAAATTTACAAAAAGTGGTGAAGGAGATAGAAATCATGTAGTCAAGTTGAACCGCTAGCAGTTAAAACATGCTTCTCAAAATCACCCATTCACTTAGAGTTAGGATCAATAATCATAGCAACCCCATACCTTTCCATATGCTTAGATTTAGTTTAACTAAATAGACGAATTGTTGTCATCCCAAGCTTCGACGGCAATATGTTTAAGTATGGATCAGCAACCAATTGTTCGTCATCAGCATCACTCGGTATAGCAAGAGTATTGAGAGTTTGGTTGATTTGGGAAGAAAAAGGGGTGCAACTCGGTTAACTGGGTGAGTTAGTAAATGATCTCAAGGGGGCGCGTGTAAAGGTGGGTGGAAATAACTACAGTATACCATAATTCTGGTCTACCGGATTCGTCTTCTCTACCTGAACAGAAGAACATCTCTGTTTTTTGTTTTTTGATTGATCAATCGATAAATCCAAATACCTTGTTATTAGAATAAGTAATAGATAAATTTAGTTAATGGGTCTACAATTTTAGTCGTTACTACTTGTAAATTGGATTGTGATGCAGAAACCCCCACCTAGAATCAATCATCTTCATCTTCAACGTTTAACTGAATATTTTCCGTTCAATTTTTTTTTTGTTCTGGTTTTGGATTTGTAGTCTATTCTGATTGATTCAATGGAGATTTAGAATAACTTTGAACTGTTAATTTTTTCGTTTGATTGTTGTTGGTTAAAATTGTTGAACAATTTGTATAATTATCTCAAATTACAACTGAATTTGGTGAAAAAAAATTTCAATTTTATTTTCTCTGCACGTTTGTTGTGACTGTTTCATCACATAGGACTCCCTCTGGTCGTCCAATAATAGTATTATTAATTTTCGGATTCAAGGAAGTATATATGTCAAGAATTTGACTTTTAAGGATCTTTGAAATGGACTCCCGGCCTAGTATTCTGTCATTCACCATTTCTATCTTTCAAAACATTAATTTGATTCACTCTTGTTCAATAGTTTGCCTTCGAATGGAAATATTTGGTATTTCTGTCTTGTTTCCGAAGAATTTGATCTCGATGCTATTCTGCTCTTAGCATCATACAAGTAGTATAGTGGAGTTGTTATTAAAGATTTTGATTTAATTCTATATCAATGTGCTGATGCTGGTGAAAATTTGATATCTGATCTTGTATCACTCTTATTTTACCATCTATGTCACTTTTATTTCATCTTAGCAGTTACTTGAAAAGCAGTTGTACCTTGTTGTTGCTTTTTCCAGCATCTATTAATAGTCTCCTTCTAAGTGTTGGTAGAAAACGAATGTTCATAAAATTTAAATAGTTCACTCAGATGTATAATATCAGGATTAATTTGTAATAGTATGTGAGCATGATGAGAGATTGATGGGATGAGATTAGTTGCAATAGATTCAATGAATATATCAAACTAGTGCAAACTACATAAAGCTCTATCTAATTTGGTCCTAACTTGTTGAAGTTGATTTTTGTGGTTTGACCAAGTAAACGGATTACCAGAAAAGGGTGAATCAACAAGACCTAACTGATCTATGGTTCTATTGATGATAGAATGTGAGCTAGTAGGGTGAATAGAATAGCCCCGTCTTTCATAGGTATATAGAGTAACATTAAAATCACTCACTAGAAACCCATGGCAAATTCACATGATTTCCCATGTTCTTGGTTAAATTCTATTGTTGAATTCTAACATCATTATGAGTACATCTATAAAGACATACTATTAAGCACCATTCAGCATTATTAGAGTGAACAATGGGATTCATCATGAAGTAATTAATGTGCATAAACTCAAGCCTAAAACCATCTTTTGACATAAGGGCAAGACCTACCTATAGGATTCTCAAATCTCATATTTGAATAATTCACATGCCTAAGAAACTGATTTTCTTTATCCTTACAGGTTTTTGTTTCGAATAGAAAAATTATATCATGGTTGTAGTTGAATATGCAGTTAACTAAGTGATGTCATGTTGATATTATTAGAGCAATGTCCGATAGTTATGTTAATGTTATAAAAACAAAATAAGATTGAATTTCTACAAACAAAGCGTGAACACAAAAGTTATAAAGAAAAATATATGTGCGCTTTTGAAAGAGAGAAAATAGTAAAAGACTTAGTGTCCCTGCTCTTTGTAAGGACCCCTAGTCCCTCTACATTCATCTAGTGCACCTGGTATTCCTGCATCATTCTTTCATGATAAGACATACGCATTTGAACTTCTTGATACTGCATTAAAGAACTTTCTTTTTGCATCTGATTTTGCAATTCTTGGCTCTGACTGTAACTAGAGCTAGCACTGATTTTTATCTCTTGTCCTCTTAAACCTTCTCTGAACTCTTCAACAACTTGCTCTTCTTCTGTTCTGTTCCATGAAAAGACTGTTTTCCACTCTCTTGAACAGTATATATGGATGAACAATAGTGACCATCTTCAGGCCTAACAAACAAAATTATTTCATTAGACTTCTTCTTTTTTTTCTTCTTTGAGGAGATTCTAACTAGATCTTGATGCATAAAAGAAGGAAGGCCATGCATCATTTATATTTTTCTGGAATTTTGTCCAGGGATCTGAAAAATTTCTTAGACAAATCATTTTTCTCTATATTTACATTTATCATCATCATGATTAATAGTAAAACATGCTGGATATAATTGGTGTGGCTGCTTGCTATAATAAAATGGAATCCATTGAGAACAATTGGCTGCATTATGAGCAAATATTCCTCTAATAAGAGGCTTATCAATATTGATTTCAAATTTTTGCGCAGACAATTTCAGTGACTACATCTTCATTGAGAAATTCAGGAGGTAATTCTTTGATAGCAACCCAAAATTGTTGAGAAGTAAATTCCATTTCTCTTGTTTCCTTGTAAGGATTCCATGGTTTCAAAATCTCCATGCACGATGGAGCTTTAGATAAAACCCATTTTAATTCATCCCATGATTCAAATATGACAATAAAAGTATTCTTTGCAACCTTCTTGATTTGAAAAACAGTAACATGTTCTCCCTATACAAATTTTGCATGACCTTCAATAGCCTTTCTTTCCATATTCACATAAGAAATAAGCTTACCCAAGAGACATTTATCCCATTTTCTAGTACAAATTTCATGATCTATTTGGGAAATATTTGTAAATTCTCTTAATTCATCACTGGAATCAATTGAAGCAGAATCAAGTTGATCAGCATGATTTCAGTATTTTCCATCTCAGGTATTTGCAGACAGTTTGTGATAAGAAGGATGATGACTATGAGAAATTTGATTGAACAATGAGAACAATTTATAGGGGGGATTACGTGCAATTGATCTATACCTGTTGCATTCAATTTAAATCATGGATCAAGCTTGGTACGAAAACTTACATGCATCTTGCCAGATTGCTTATTCTCAGACAAATTTTGACAGATTTCTTCATCTTTCTCAAAAAATTCAGCAACCTTGAATTGATTATCAATTTCAGAGAAAACTCTCGATCGGGGGGACAATGTTTAAAGAAACAAACGACCTTAAACTAGGTAGAGGCCAGAGAACACCAGTAACAATCACCAATAGCTGTTATACATCAAGCAAACAACAATAAACGAGTTAGAGATTTTTTTAGATGTAAAATCATTTTTGAGTGCTTGTTGCATCCACACTAGCATTGTTGTGTGCCACTTGTAATTGCAAGTTTCCTCACAACCACATTCCACTATAACTATAATCAATATTAGGTAATCATCATTAAACTCTTCATTAATTATCAAGACTTAATTCGGTTTACAAGATGGATACAAGTATTACAACAATATTACTTGCTCCTAGATTTACTTTCTCGCTCCTAATTTCTTGTCTAACACTCACTAACTAGCTCTCTCCTACAAGTAATAACCTCTCCTCTTTATATAAGATCTTACATAGTGGATGACAGCTAAGAGATCCTTTATTTTCGTAATCTCTATGTGATACACTCGCTCATGTACAATCACTCGTTCTCGCACAGACTACACTTCGCACAGATCTTCATACTTTACTCGTGACTTTCCTGACATCATCCGGTGCATCATCCCAACCTTTCTGTGTGCGATCTCCCTCGTTTAAGTTATATAGTCTTCACTTCGTATACTTACTAACATGTGAGATATTTCACTCCTACATTCTGCCTCTTCTCATTTCTCTTATTCTTCAGAGTGAGCGATATGAGAAACTCCCACCTTATATTATCCCATATGCTTGTATTTTCACATTTTGCTCTGCCGACAATTTTCCGGAATTCCGTCTTCCTTTATTTACACGTGTCATTTTAACCATTCATTTTTTGACACGTCTTTTTAACCGCTTGTTTCTATCCATTCATTTTCTCGCATTAATGAGAAGGAATTTTGAAAAACGGGACACACTTTCCCTATATATCTTCCTTTATCTTCTTCTTCATTCTTTTTACTTTTTTTACTCTTCTACTATTCTTCATCGTCTCTTTTATTGATTTTGATCTTCATCAAATAACCTTCATTCCCATTCTTTGATGGCTCCTACTGGTAAAAAGATGGAGACAGAGTTTACCAAATTAAAGGATGAACTTCATTCGAAAGGTTATACACTTTCTCTTCCTCCATCAACTGATTATTCCTCCAAACTTAATCTTGATTTGATCAAATCTGAACAGTGGAGTGATCAGAAAGTCATTGTTTCATTAGGGCAACTTCAGATTCTTCCAATTCCTCTATATAACTCAGAAACTCCTCTTTTATATAAAATTCTTGCTGATGAGAGATTCGCACGGGGAATATTTCAACTAAGTGGTGATGCGATTAGAATAGCATTAGAATATTCTCGTCGCACAGCTGGATTAGAGTCCTCTTACCCTTATGAAGTCCGAAACAAATTATATCGCAATAAGGTTATTGATTCCACCGAATATACTCTTGATAATTTCTTCAATCATTATTATGTGGGCTTATGAAAAGTAACTCTACCAAATGGGTCGTTCGTTTAAGAAGAAAAAACGGCATTTCTGAAGATAACAGGATTATGCGAGACGTTGACTGGAATGACAAATCCAATAACAATGCTCGCAGATCTAATGATTCAAGTTGGCTTAATTGTCCTGCCATTTTAGAAGGTCCCTACATTTCTGGTAAAGCTGAGGATGGTTCTGATCTTCCGCTTCCCGATAATATTTCTTCTTATCAACCTTGGAAGATTGCATTGTCCGAGAGTGAGACTAAGAAAGTGGTATGTAATTTTCGCATAAGTATTCTCAATTTCGCATAACCTTTCTTCTAATTTCTTATTTTCCTGTATTTTTCTCTGAAGGCTGCTAAGAACGCCAAAATTTCACATAATGCATCACCTTCGCAGAATAAGAAAGTAAGAAACGACCTTTTTAATTTTAACAATATTGTTGCCTCTGTTTCTTATATTGGTCATTCGCGTAGGTGAAATCTTTGGGTGATAAGACTTTGGGCAAGGGTAAGAATATTCTGAAGAAAACTGTGTCTAAGTCTTTATCCAAAACAACTTCGTCCATGGATGATCTCTCTAAGAAGCGTAAAACATATGATTCTTCCTCAAGTTTGGAATCCACTAATGATGACATTCTCGCTCCTGAAGAAGATTCATAAATTGATTCGTATGCGAAAGAATTATCAAACCTTTTCTCTAGGGATATGCTGACTACTATTGATCATGAAGGAATAGATCGTGCCTTTAAAATGGTCTCAAATGTATGTATCACTCCTAATTTGGAGGATTCTTCTCTTCATGGAATTGCCTCTGCGATAAACCCAGATCTCCAATTACACTTAACGCTATAGTAATATTCACAACTTTATTTTCAACTTTTCCTTTAATATTACTTCCCTTTACTCATAATGCTTCTTTTATACTCTCGCAGGGAACTCGTTTGTCTTATGCAGTTTCTGTGGATTATGAAAGGAAGCTTCTCAAGCTGAAAAATGAGAATGCCAAACTTACAGAGGAGAACTCAACTAATTTTGAACTGATTCGCCAGGCTCGAGAAAGAAATAATGAACTTATTGGTATGTAATTATCATTTTCTTCATTCTTCTTCTTTTATGCGATAATTCACACTTCTTACTTTATTATGTTCGCAGACTTGTGTAACCTTTCAGATGAAGCAGCTAATCTCCCTGATGCTGAAATTCTCTTAGAGCATCTCTATTCTTCTCTAAATAATTATCCCACTCAAGGATTTGAGAACCTTATCTTGGAAAAATTAAGGTTGAAATATGCTACCCTTAGGCAAAGCCATAGAAATGCATTAACCTCATTCAATAGCTTTAAACATCATCTTTATGAAAGTAGAGAAACAGTTCAAGTATTGGAAGCGAAGAGGAATAAACTTATTACTGAAAAAGATGAGATCACTCTTAATGATGCGAAAGCACTAGAAAAGTTCCAAGAATCCCTTATTGAATTTAAGAAAGAACGTGATTCAGCTTTGAGCGAAAGGAACACACTCATTGAAGAAAGAAATTCAATTCGATCAAAACTGCTTATAGAGAGTGAAGCTGAATTTAGTTGGGCTGCTAGAGTTCTCAATGATGCTAGGAATAATTTAGGTGTAAATGTGAGCCTTCAGACTGAGCATTCCGCATTGTTGCAGACATTGTTTCCAATTATGAAGGTCATTTGTTGTTCTTTAACGCTTGTTCATACTTCAAGAATAACATCTTACGTCGTTTTAACTTGCTTGCTCATATTTCGCAGTGAAGGAGAAGGATTATCTTGAGAGAATTAGAGATTTAGAAACTCGCTTAACTTCTAAAGAAGGAGAATCTTTTACTCGCAACTTCAGGTACCAGCAATTGAGGGAAAACTGGACTCGTATGGTTTCAAACAACAACAATGACGCTAATCGCGCTCGTATAGATGTTGTTAAACGAGTCGGTCTACAGAATAATATCCCTGTCTCGAAGTACAAGTTTCCATAGATTCCTGAAAATGTACCTATTCCTGATATTATAATCAATGATGGAGAAGATGAAGATTCTGAAGAAGAAGTTAGTGATTTTGATGTTGAGCGAGAAGATGAAGGAAATGAAGATTAATCCTTCATTTTTTTTATTTTTTGTGTTACAAATTCCTTTGTTGTAAATTCTTCTTTCTTTTTGTATATCTTGAAGATATTAACTTTCATCTTTTTAATGCAAATCTTCTTTTCTTCGTGTTCATGCTGAAAATATTATTTCTCGCATATATATAAGACTATTAAATGGGGAAATTTACATTTCCTTTGCATTCCCATTCTTGCCTCTTGTTAATTGACGCATCTTGATAGGCCAAGTATGATTTATATCATTTATCATAAACTTTTTCTTGTGCGAACATTATCGCATTAACTTCAATAATTTTTTCTCTTTTTGTCATTTAAAATAATCATTAGTATGTGTAGTCTTTCTTCTGGGGTCTTATTTTGCCTTCCTATGTAAAGGTCTTATGTTGCCTTATTTCTGCGCGACGAGATCACAGGTAGTCTTTACACTGTAGTGTATGGACCCGTTGATCTCGTCTTACCTTTTTCGTGTATTATTACCTCTTCAGGTTTTATCGCATAAATATGACAAGTCTTAATACTCCCGTGAGTAAAAAGTCTCATGACATTTACGTCTTTTGACACAATTCAGCTCCCTAATGGAGGGTGCCGTCCTTATCTTCCCCTCTGGTTGCCCCTTCAAGGAAGCTTACCTCTACTGGGTTAAGGTTATGGCTCTTCCCATCAGGTAATTCAACAATCAGTTTATTTCGAAATCTCGCACACACTACCGATGAGGTTTATGGTTTTGAGACTCCACCTTAGGTGGGGTATCTTCGGACCGAGTGCATCATAGTCAGGACTTGTCAAGAGTGGCAAGGTACGCCCCTGGCACTCTTGACTCAACCGTGTACCTCGGCGCCCTGATCGAGTTTCTGCACTCGTTGGGAGAGACTTTCTTACCTTAGTCTCTTAATCTAAGATTATTATCTTAGACTGAAAATTTAAGGTACCTCTCCCGGATGGGCATTTTCTTTTATTCTCACCCAAATCTCCATAACTCAAGTTCCAGGGTCGGTGTTGCTTTCCCTTGAGTCATGCTTTCTAGGTTTCTCCGACTATGACATGCGACAGGTCTTACTTTTCTGCCTCTTGCATGTATGCGAACTAGGTTGCACGCCATATTCGGATTCCTAGTTTATCTGATAATAAATATCATTTTTGTTGCCTTATTTTAAGGTCTTATTTAAAGATTTAACTTTTTCTTTTTTCTTTGACTAATATCACCATATGAAATTTGAATTTTTCATTCCATATTTCCAATATTTGAGTTTTCACAACTCTAGTACAAAGATTTTTTATTGTTTTTGTTTCGCATAAAGAAAAGCATGTGCATTCCTCATACTACTCGTTTTCTCTTCTTAAGCTTGCAAATGTTTTGCAGAATATTAGTTCTCTATGCGAGATTCTTAGTATCCTTTGTTTTTGTCTTGAAAATAGAACTTCTGCCTCTGCATGCTTCCTTCTTATGTAGAAGCAATATGTCTGATTCGCTTAGCACTATTATTCGCAGAAGATTCTGCTTCAGTATTCTGCTTATTTGTTTACAATTAACTTCTCAGCTTTAATTTATGAAAAAGTTTGTGCATTCCTCAACTTTATATACTGCATCTACCATTAACTTCTCAGCTCTTTGACTCTCTGCGTTGTTTCCAATTCCTTCACTTACTTTCTCTTTCTTCGCACTTATCAATGTCGATTTCTTGACAGTTCGTACTTTCAATTGTATCTCCTCTGATTATTCCAATGCTAGGCAAAGGGAACTTTATGCATTGATGAAATGTCGATGCCACCCCCAGTATGATGTGCAACCATGTCTACCAATTAAAGCATTATAAGGTGATTCGACATCTACTACACAGAAAACAATGTCCGTTGATAGGTTCTGTAGGCGAATTCGCATTGTCACTTCTCCTTTTGGCTTGTTCGCAGCTCCATTAAATCCATAAATTTTGTATGTTGAAAGAATTAACTCGTCATCTCTTCCGCCCATAGTTTTGTATGTGTGATAGAAAAGGATATCAACAGAACTCCCAGTATCTATTAGTATCATATTCATAGCCCATGTATTTGCTTCATCATCTTCATCATCCTCTACTTTCGGATTTGGATTAATTCTTAATCTTAACACCAATGGACATTCATGTGATTCTCATCCACCTGGTGTTTCTTCCGTACTGAATAAGATAACTTGTTTTTGCCACTCTTTTAATGGTGATACTTTCACAAGATTTAGGATCTCTTTGCCTTAAACATCTCTCGCATACACCCGACTTAAGATATTATCTTCTATATTCTTGAATGAATGTATAATCGAATTACAATACAAGTTCTTTGCTTTCGCACCTACTTCAATTATATGTACATTCTTTCCATTATCCGCTCCATACTCATTTCCCCTTGGTGGTGGTGGTGACAAATTCTTTGGTTGTGCTAAGAAATGATTCAACTTTCCCTGTTCAATCATCCTTAATATGATTTTCCTTACATTTCTGCAGTTACTTTTTGTGTGACCGTGAAATCTATGATATACACAAAATTCTTTACTCCTCCTCCCTGGTGGTGGTTCGTCTCCTGCATTATGTGGTTCTGGAATATCTTCCATTAGGAATATCTTATCCACTGTGGTATTCAACTTTGGCAAATTTATCTGCTCCCGCACTATTCTTCCAGTTTTTTTTTATTATAATGTGTTTGTGGACCTCCAGAACTTCCTGGTTGAATCGTATCAGTACCTCCGCGATTTTGATGTTGCTTTTCAAACTCTGCTTGATCTGCACTACCCATGGCTACCAGTTTTTGTTCCATTTCTGCAATATTCCTTCCTTGATTCCCTTGCGATGTACTCACAACAGTATTTGTCAATCTTGGAAGTAAACTTGCATTTCCACTCTTCGCATCTGGTACTGCAACTGGGTACGACTCCATATCTCTTTGTTTCTCTTCAAGTGCTATGTACTCTTCTTGAAATTCGCGCAATTCTGACATTTTTATCGTATCCTTTATCCGAAAGATTTGTGTATACAATAAATCTGTAGCAAAGAGAGCATTGATAAATGCAAGAATAAGGTGTGGCTCATCTACTCGTCTTCCCATTTCGCTACACATGGTTCTCCAGCGTGTTGTTAGATGACGCAAAGTCTCATTTGTTCTTCTGCGAAGTCCGAATGCTGTCTCAATCCCAGGTCTTGACATATTATTGTTGATGTATTATCCTAAAAAGACGTTATGTAAATGGTGAAATGATCCAATTGATTCTACTGGTAGACCTTCAAACCATTTCAAAGCTTCTCCCACCAAGCTCGCAGCAAAATATTTACACATGACTGCATCATTATTTTCCCATTGCAATAGAGATCGGGTGTAGGCTTTCACATGTTGTATTGCACAAGCACTTCCATCAAACATACTAGTAAACACTGGTAAGCTGCACTTGGACGGTATTGCTGCCCTTTGTATTTTTCTTGTAAAAGGAGTTTTTCCAGCTTCTTCTACTGCTTCTTGTAATTGTCTCCTTCCACCATTTCTTCTGTAGTCATCATTTCTCTTAATTCTGCCATTTCTCTCAAAATTTCTTCACTTAAGGTTTGATCTAAATCTTCTCGCATTGGTCTTTTTAATCTTGCTTGCCTCAGTCTATTCTCATGATTATTCTGACGTACTGCCTCTTGTATTTCGCATTCTTCAGCTTCTTCTCTTCTTCACCTACGCCTTTCTCTCTCAATGTTCATATCATTATGCACTCTATCATGCCTCTCTTCTTCATATCTTCTTTGTTCTGTATCATCCATGCGATAAAGTTCGCGTCGTCTTAATCTATTGTCATGATTGTTTTGACGTAACGCTTCCTGCAATTCTCTCTTTTCAATTTCTTCTCTTCTTCTCTGTCTATTTCTTTCATCTCTCGCACGTGTAATCTCTTCTTCGCGCTCATATTGATTCCTCACCATTTCTCTTCCATGTAACATCATCTATTCTTGTCTTGGATCATCTTCCTCTATTTCAAGATTATGATGTGTGCGACGAAGAAGCTCACGTGGATATTCATATCGTTTAGTTCCTCGATCTTGAATTGTACGTCTTCTCTCATGTTGATCCTGTGAATTGTTATTTTCTTGCGAATTTTCTTCAATAACTTCCATGCGATGTCTTTTCCTATCATTTCACGGTTAGATTGACTTCGTTTTGATGAACTTCTTCTTGACCTTGATCTTGACCTTGTAGCACTTCTTGATCTCTGTTCATGTAACCTAAGATTTTCTTCTCTCAGATCATTATTTTGACGAATCAAATTCGCACGCTCTTCGTCATCTCTTCTCCGTTCTACAATCAATCTTTGTCTAAGTTCTGCAATTGTCATATCTTCTTCATTTCCATCAATCCTTCCTGGTATTCCAGTACTTTGTGTTACTTCTCCAGTAGAACTTGTTTGTGAAGTATGAACACTCACTCTATCATAATTAATATCATTGTTCTGCTCTTGTTCGGCCTGAGGTTCATGTTGGAGTCACTACAAAAAATCCTAGCAAAGGCCACTAAAATCTCGCAACTGCCCCAAAAAATTAGTTTCCAAATGCTTCCGAAACTAATCAAAGGCAACTAGTTGTTCCTATATACTTCTGCAACAGGTTGATCGCAAGTGTTACTTTTATTAGTTTCTGAATTCTTTAGCAACAAATATATGCCAACAATATCAAATATGTTAGTAGTCTAATGTTTTCGAAACTAGGAAAAGGCAACTGCTAGTTCCTATTTACTTTGGCAACACATTAATCGTAATTACCTTTTCCATTAGTTTCCAAACTCGTCAGCAACAACCATATGGCAACTAAATAAAATGCTCTAGTAGCCTCATATATGAGCAGCTAAAAATCACCAACCAACGCCTCATTTGTTGCTTAAACCAAAGCCGGCAATCGCCACCAATATATCTCAATCCAAACCACAGTACACCATTATTCAATAACTAAAACATAACAACCTATTTTACATTTTAAAGTATTGAACACCCAATGTACTTTAGGTGGTTGATCGGGAACTAAAAACAACTACAATTACAAAAAATGCCAATGTATTGTTAAAGTGGAGAATATAGAGAGCCTTAATCAAAGTTTCTAACGAATTAAGAAAGCTTGTAAGTGAAAATTTAATTCTATGTATGAAAATACATACAGTGCAAACTTATGAACTGAATAATACAATTAGATGGAACCGAGTACGTGTTATACACACAAGAACCACTTTTTTCTAATGTATAACTTGATGTCTTTAGTTATGATAAAATGACTAACTATATATGAAATTTTAAATCACAAAGTGCATTGTCCAAACTTTCTGAGATGCCACAAAGTACATTGTCCTTGTCGTTCTGCAAAACTTGTTTTTAATCGCCCAAACTTTCTGAGTTAAACAAAATGCTTTCAAAATCAACAAAATTAGAGCATCTAACAATGCTGAAAGATCTCCACATATTGAAACACTAATGTAAAACATTAGTCCTGGAGTAATGTGTTTATCACAGAATCTCCCAGCTTGTTAAGTTGAGTACAACAGTCCGCAACAGCTCCGTAAGCTTCAGTACTACCAGATTTCTCATGTTCTCAGCCAAAGATTTCCAATACCATTAGGTTGGTATTTTTTATGGCATCTTGTACCGTCCTAGTCTTTGATATGATGCTTATCCAACACAGGGCTCTAACAAGTGATACGCTAAGCAATAAAGGAATCTCAAAAGAGACGTCATTTGGCCAGAGCTTCAAAAGGGGAACTCAACATGGTACAATTTGCCATACAACTGCTGCTAATAATACAATGTACCCCTCCAATATCAGACCTGCCGTTCTCCCAAACAGAACATCTCTGTGCATAAAAATATAAATTGATCAACATCGACTTAGTAACCACCAACTTGAAAACAAATTGCCTCAAAAGAACATGAATAACACTTCAGCGGTAGTTAGATGTGGCCATTTGTCAAAAACGTTTCTTAGACATCATTTTTCAACTCACACAATCCAATGTCCCTTAAGAAATTCTACATTCTAGGTCACTCAAGTCATACAATCTACACTTCACCTTTCATCCTCAAATATGTGATTCTTAAACTATTATTCTAAGTATCAGTACTACTTAAATCAATGAGTATTTTTAAACCCTTCAACGAATTATAGAGTAAAACTGTAAATCTATACATCTTGCTCCTGTAACACAAGGTTAATTGACGTTAGTTGTCTAATTGCAGCAATGATTAATTAGTCATTTCCCGACCAGAAAAACAACAATGGTGAGTTCATTATTGTATCCAAAGTTTGAGCTTACGCGCTGATAAAGCATCCAGCATCTGCTAGACATTTTACTTTGGTACTCCTTGGTAATATGCCAAGGAAGTTCTCGCAATGAAGAATAGAAGTTAAACCACCAGATGAGCATCCTGAATGAAGAATAGAAGTTAAACCACCAGATGAGCATCCAGAAAGAATTATCCTATAGATGAATAAAAAGAACTCGTTATTTCAGTTATGAACCCTCCAAAAAACACTATAAAACCACCTGAAAGAACCCGAGGCCATGACCAGATTAACAAATCAAATTAGATACCATCATCCTGAAATTGAAAATGAATGACTTCCCATAGCTAATTGACAGATTCATAGAACACCGAATACTACAAAATTAGTTCAATAAAAATACATACTGAAATTCTTTGACACGGCAGACCAGAATGGCATATTGAATAATGATGCTATAACTGCACTAGCCTACTCCCCATTCAGTAAATGGTACAGCCACAAACATCAACCCTGACCACTGAAACTCTTCAAATAGGACTAGCCTTTGCTGTGACATTTTAAGAAAACAACTCTAGATATTGAGAGGCAGTAGGACCTCAATCTCTTAACAAAATATGTTCCAAATCTCTTCAAGGTGAGTAGAATCATGGGCACCGGAGCCATGTAGCTACAGTCATAGATTTATAAATTGCAAAACCGATCAGATAACATTTCAAACTATACCAATCAGAAAGATTGTACAAAACGCACCTACGTATATTTTTTGCATTCAACTCTTAAACGTTCGCAATGAGACATTATCTCAAACAGGTTACGCATATCACAATGATTACTAACATCAAACAAGGTGGGTGGGGGTGGGGGAGACAAGAGGAAAATTACGCTATACTGGTGATTAACCTCAGCTGCTGATGGATACCCAAACATCCAATTCCTTCAAATGAACCAGACCCCAGGACTAATTTCAACAAAATAAAATCCAATTAACAAATCAGTTTATTTGAATAGATTCCTGAGAAACAGATGGGAATCATAAGAAATTTGAAAAATAAACATGTAAACCGGCACAAAGCTTCAAAAGATTGAATCCATATAAAACCTATTTGAAGTGAATAGATGAACATATCAAACTTACTTACCGGATTAATGGAATTTAACAGTTACAATGGGATAAACTCTGATTTCCTCCATTAGATCGAAAAGTTGTAATTTGCAAATGATTTGACTACGAAAACCTTTTATGGGTGATGCAGATTTACAACACACTGATCTGAAGCCAGATTGCAAATCGGGTTAAAGATTTGACTGGAAAATCAATCTCTTTTGTGGGTTTGTTTCAATGGGAAGAAACTTGTTGCTGTCGTTGTAGATGATTTTTGTTTTGTCGAACAAAAATCATTCAAATGAATGATTCCAAGATGGGTTTTGGTTTAGGGTAGATTAAACACTGAGAAGTTTTGGGTTTTTGATTTTGGTAAGAGAATTATATTACAAGTTAAAGTTTCTTCCCATTAAGCTAAAGTTTTGGGTTTTGTTACAAGCTAAAGTCGGAAAAAACGAAGGAGAAAAACTATAACCAAAAGTGCGGCTAAAGTTCCAGGGGAGGGAGAAGGATTTTAATGAAATTTTCGTTTGAATTTCGGGGAATTTAGAGCGCCAAAAGTTGGTTATTCCCGACAATAAATATTGCAACCGTGAAACACCTTGACGAGTTCATACGGATCAATGAGTTGTCATATTTTTATATCGTTAGATTTAAAAGAGAATGGAACAGATGTAAAATATGCGGTGGGGATTTGATTTTTCGTGAAAAAGATTTGGTGGGAATTTAGAGCGCCAGATTTAAGGTGATATCGGGATATGTATCTTCCTTTTTTTCTTTTCTGTGAAAAATATAAGAAAACAACACGCTTCAAATAAAAATACACAATTCAATCATATTTGTTCCCCGTATTGACTGTTGATGGGTTGGTTAAGAAAATTGCATCATTTGTAATCATTAAAATTTGGTTGCTTAAAAAAAATGTATAAGTCGGGTTGTTACGCTACTAGATAAAATTGATATAATTAAGTGAAGCTTGTGAATATCATGTGAAATTGATGGATAATAAGAAAAATCGAAGGAATTTGAGTGAAGTTAAGCAAAATTTGAGGGATATCGGATGAGATTGATGAGTAACCAAAAAAATTGATGAAATCCAGGTGAAGTCGGTGAAATTGATCAATAAAATTGTTAGATAGTTGACGAAATGGATGGAATACGGATGAAAACAAGTACGATCAAGTAATATTGCGTAAGCGTGATGGATAACAGGTAAAATTAGTGTGGTCATTGGACATTTAGTGAGATTAGTAAATAACCAGAAATCAATGAAATGCGCGTGTAATTCCTCTCTATGATTCTTCGAAATATTCACCCGACTCAAAAATCCGTTCGTCTCATTGGATATGCTTAGATATTCTCATAAGTGGATTCAAAAACATGATTATATGACTTTACAATTTGTTTAATCTCACAAGATACCCATAGAAATTTACATATATAAAATTTTGAGAAAGATTTATAATATGTTTAAAACAAGTATATGACTCTAGAATTTATTAATTAGTTCCTTGAGATGCCTCACTAAAATATCCATTGTATAATCCGAAAAGAAAGAGAAAACCTAAATGGTTATCTTTATTTCTGTCTGTCTTATCCTCTCATCCTAGTGTATGTTTCTCCCTTAACCTCACTCAGGAAAAATGAAAATTGAGTAATAAAAAATCCTAACTCATCATTTTTTTCCCAGTATAAACTCAGAAAACTAATAAGGAAACTTAGACCCGAAAGAAAGATGAATTCAATTTGATGCTTAGACCATCAAAGTATGCATATATATGTATTCTCTCGAGAATTTCGGCGACCCTCAAGGTCGTTTGAGGATCTATCGAGGTACAATCACAAATAAGATTTAATTTAGGATCGGAAAGTCGTTATATTAGTCAAAAACGTAAATGATTCAGGTTGCAATACTATTAGATATAGTAGCGGATTTGGATTTTCATAGCACATTCAGATTCACTTGTGAATTAAGTCCATCTAAGTCAATTAGGATTGTCAGTGGGTGCCATATTTACTTTAACCGAACCGAAATCAACTGATTTGTGTCTGGGTATGGGTCATAATAAAATTGGGCCCATTAGAAATCTAGATACCCAACCGTTATATCCTATTTAGACTCGATTCTAACGATGCCTCACTGGTTAATGATAATTTATATCAAATGTATTTGTCTAGTTTTAATTTTTAATTTTTCTCATTTTTCGTTTCCAATTTTTTCTTAGGTTCAATCCTTATTTAGCATGCTAATAAAAAGTAACAAAAATAAAAAAATGCTTATAGGCATAATGATGAGTGCCAAATATTGTATATATTTATCCCTTTTTCTTTGGCATTTAACTCATCTTTTGTGCATTAATTCTACATTTTATCCCATATTCTGTATTTTCATTGTTTTCAAGAATAAATGTTTTTATTAATTAATTTTGCATTTTTAGGTAATAAATAAAATTTGGATGAGTTGCGGAGCGAAAAAGAACAGAAAAGTGTTGGAAGCCAAAGAGGAATCACGCAAAGAAGCCGCGAAGGATGTTGCGCACAAGACAAAAAGGCTAGAAATGGGCTCAAGAAGGAAGAATTTGATCTTAAAGAAGAAATAGGCTCAGAATTATCCCAAGCCCAACCTTTCTCCCAATTCACAGTTGAACTGTTGAGCCCAAAGCTCAAATCAGTTCACTGAAACCAAAGCCCATAGTCCACATTTCTGAGCCCAAGCTCAGTTCAACCCAATTTACTCAAAGGGTATTCAAAGCCCAACAATAGCAATTTAGGAGCCCAAAATAGCTAGAAAACTCCAAAACACACCCAGTCTCTGTGGATCGACCCGTACTTGCACGAGCTACAACCGACGACCGTGCACTTGCGGTATTACTGTAGGCCCGCGTTTCATTTCGCTTAATTTTATACACATCTCCGGGCCTGCCAAGTTTTTGGCACCGCTGCCGGGGAGCTGGCTGCCATCTTTTTGAAGTTTTCAAAGTCTGCTGTTGTTGTTGGCCCTGCCAAGCTGTTGCTGCTGTTGCTGTTGTTGTTGCCAAGCTGCTGCTGCTGCTGTTGCTGCTGCCAAGCTGCTGCCAACTGAAGCTGCCAAGCTGCTGCTGCTGTTGCTTCTGCCAAGCTGCTGCCAAGCCTGCTGTCAAGCCAACTGGGCTGCCAACTGAAGCTGTCAACTGGGCTTGTGCAACCTCTGCTGCTGGGCTCTGAACCAACTGAGATGGGCTTGAACCAACTGAGCTGGGCTCAGTAACCTCAACTTCTGCTGGGCTTGCAACTTCTGCTCTTGGGCTTCGCTGCTTCAGCTGGGCTCCGTTGCTGCTGCTGCTGGGCTCTGCTCCACCTGTTGCTGCTGGGCTTGAGCGAGAGCTGTGTAGGACGATCCTAAAGCCCAACTGGGTTGTGCAACTAAAAGGGAACAAAAGCCTAACCGGGCTTCCCTCCTTAATCAAGTAAGCCTAAAACCATGAGTAACCCACTTGGGCCTCATTAAATATTCAATTTGGGTATGTAATAATTAATTTATTTTTTAATTTGGGATTGTAATAATTATTTTCATTTTTATTTTTTTTGTATTTTCTTTTTCTTTTATTTTCTTTTATTTTTCTTTTATGGGCTTGTAATTATCATTATTGTTTTTATTTTCTTTTATGGGTTGTGCTAATTTATGCTAGGTTTAGTTCAAAAACTCTTCCAAAGCCCAATTTTAGACCAAAAACAAAATCCCTTATTAAAACCAAAATTCCACTCCTTAAAACCAAATTCCGCTTAACCCTTTCAAAACCAAATCCTTATGGGCCCTGTTTTCTTCCTTATCTGTGGGCTTGTTATTTCATGAGTGGGATATGATTGTAACCTTTAGAGACCAATCAAATAGACTAGTTAGAGTAAATCAAATAGACCCAATTGACATACCCACAACTTCTGAGGAAAACACACCGGACCAATCTGAAACAATGGGAGAACCCCGTACCCTCAAAGATTATATGTACCCAACTAGAGCCAGTCAACCTTCTTGTATTGTGCTACCCGAGGCTAATGGCCATTATGAGCTGAAATCAAGCACAATACAGATGCTTCCTATTTTTAGAGGTGTTGAGAATGAAAACCCGTACCACCACGTGAGAGAATTCGAGGAAATTTGTGGAACTCTGCGTTTCACTCAAATGTCCGACGAAACCCTAAAGTTAAGGCTTTTTCCTTTCACCCTGAAAGATAAGGCAAAGGCCTGGCTCTATGCTTTACAGCCTCAATCCATCATGACATGGGATGACCTCATAAAGGAGTTTTTCAAAAAGTTTTTCCCGAACCACAAGACTGCGACAATTCGTCAAAGTCTGAATAGCTTTGTGCAATTAGAGGGTGAGACCTTAGCTAGATACCTGGAGAGATTCAATGAATTATTGCTCCAATGTCCCCATCATGGTTTTGAAAAATGGAGACTTGTGCAAATTTTGTATGAAGGTCTAGATGTGTCCACCCGAACAACAGTTGAGTCGATGTGTAATGGTCTATTCGTAGATAAAACTGCTGACGCGTCTTGGGACTTCTTGATTGAAGTAGCTGAAAAGACGCAACAGTGGGAATCCATCCGTGAAACCAGAAAGACTACATCCGAAGCAAAGGCTTTTAGGATTGAAGCGGATTTTGAGGGTAGAGCAAACATGGCATCAATAGTTAGGAGATTAGAAGAGTTAGAACTACATAAAAATTCAAAACATTCCACCACTACTCTCCGAGAACATGTCGCTTCGTCTGTTTGTGCTGCTTGTAACGACCCCAACCATCAATTCCAAAATTGTCCAGATTTGCTTGCAGTCCAGGAGTCTAGGCTTGAACAGGCACATGCCATGTTTCAAAAACCAGAGCATAACCCTTATTCACAGACCTACAATCCAGGATGGAGAAACCACCCTAACTTTTCATGGTCAAAAGGACCCACTCAAGGAGGACCATCTCAACCCAATCAGAGCTATCAAAACAATCAGGGATATCAGAACAATCAAGGTTATCAACACCCGAGAAACCCTCAACAACAATCAAACTCTCAACAATCATATCCTCAACACAATACCGACAAGAGATTGTCCACCCTAGAGGAAATGTTCCAGAGTTTGATGCAAAGTCAGAAAAATCTAGATCAAAAGATGGATCAAATATGTGAGAGAGAAAAGGGTAAACTTCCGAGCCAACCCCAACAAAATCCAAAGAGGATATTTCAAACAGGCACAACATCCTGCACTGAAACCTCACCTGA
>NC_039359.1:79676316-79698908 GCF_003573695.1 Papaver somniferum | reverse complement strand
GCCATTACCACCCTCCGAAGTGGTAAAGTCATCGAGAACAACGTGGGCGAACCTAATGAATCTGATACAAATCCCACGCTGTCTCCACAACCCCAGAAAACCAAAGAATCTGAGCAAGTTGGAAAATCTGACAATTCTACTGCTGTGAATGTCCCTTTGCCAACTCATCTTCCTGTTGCTCCATTTCCTCAAAGATTGATCTATCAACAGAAAAGTACCCATTACAATGAGATGTTAGATCTGTTCAAGAGAGTCAACATCAACATTCCTTTTCTTGAAGCAATCAAGCAAATCCCTGCTTATGCCAAATTCCTCAAAGACTTGTGCACTCAAAAGCGCAAGCTCAATGTGCAAAAACGTGCTTTCTTAGCTGAGCAGGTAAGTTCCATCATTCTGAACAAAACTCCACCCAAGTTTAGGGATCCAGGATGTCCAACAATTTCTTGCACTATAGGAGAACACACGATCAATAAAGCGTTATTAGACCTAGGTGCAAGTGTTAACCTACTGCCATATTCTGTTTATGAGCAGTTAGGTCTTGGGGAGTTGAAACCAACATCTATCACTCTACAACTGGCAGACCGATCTGTCAAGATTCCTCGTGGAGTGGTCGAAGATGTTTTGATCAAGGTTGACAAATTCTATTTTCCCGTAGACTTCATTGTCTTAGACACTCAACCTGTACAAAACCCAGACTGTCACATTCCTGTCATCTTAGGACGTCCTTTCTTGGCTACGTCCAACGCGATCATCAACTGTCGGAATGGAGTGTTAAAACTGTCTTTTGGTAACATGACGGTAGAATTGAATGTGTTCGATATTAGTCAACAACCTGTGAATCTTGATGATGATGATGTGCATGAAGTTAATATGATTGAAGGATTAATGCAAGATTCGTTGACTAACATTCTATCCGTTGACCCCTTTCAAGCATGTATGGAGAACTTCAACCCTGATTTCTATGATGATGCATACTGTAGTGACGTCCTATCTCTGCTCGAATCTGTACCTCAAATGGACGTCACGAAGAGGAAATATGAAGTGGAACAACCCCTATTCTCTGATTCCAAGATTATTCCATCCATTGTTGAGCCACCCAAGCTTGAATTGAAAACGTTGCCTAGTACGTTGAAGTACGCATTCCTAGGTTCTTCTGATACTTTACCTGTCATTATTTCATCATGTTTAGACACGGAACAGGAAAGTAAGCTTTTAGAAGTACTTAAGGAACACAAAGAGGCCTTAGGATGGACCATCTCAGATCTCAAAGGAATTAGTCCCACCATTTGCATGCACCACATTAACCTTGAAGAGAATGCCAAACCATCGAGGGAAATGCAAAGGAGACTTAACCCTAACATGAGAGATGTAGTCAAAGGAGAGATCCTGAAACTACTTGATGCGGGTATCATATACCCAATTCCCGATAGCAAATGGGTTAGTCCCATTCAAGTTGTGCCTAAGAAGTCAGGCATTATTGTTGTTCAGAACGACAAGAATGAATTAGTCCCTACTCGTACAACCACAGGATGGCGAGTATGCATCGACTACAGGAAGTTGAACACAGTAACAAGGAAGGATCACTTCCCGCTCCCTTTCATTGACCAAATGCTAGAACGTGTGTCTGGACACAGTCACTACTGTTTTCTAGATGGCTTTTCCGGTTATAACCAAATTCACATTGCTCCAGAAGATCAGGAAAAAACTACATTCACGTGTCCATTTGGGACGTTTGCTTATAGACGTATGCCCTTCGGGTTGTGTAATGCACCTGCTACTTTTCAGCGTTGCATGATGAGCATTTTTTCTGACATGATAGATAGTTTTCTCGAGATCTTTATGGATGATTTCTCTGTTTTTGGTTCCTCGTTTGACTAATGTTTGAAGCATCTTGCCCTCGTGATATCCAGATGTAAAGAAAAGAACCTTGTTCTAAATTGGGAAAAATGCCATTTTATGGTGAATTCAGGAATAGTTCTAGGACACATCATCTCAGAGAAAGGAATTGAAGTGGATAAAGCTAAAGTTGACCTCATTCAACATCTACCACAACCTTGCTCTGTGAAGGAGATCAGATCATTTCTAGGTCATGCTGGTTTTTACCGGCGATTCATCAAAGATTTCAGCAAAATCTCCAGACCTTTGTGCAGTCTTCTCTCCAAAGATGTTGCCTTCAATTTCGATGCTGCTTGTGTGAAGGCATGGGAGGAATTAAAAACCCTTCTCACCACCGCTCCTATAGTCCGACCACCCGATTGGAAGCTTCCGTTCGAACTTATGTGTGATGCCTCTGATTATGCTGTTGGTGTTGTTTTAGGACAGCGAGTTGATAGACTGCCATATGTGATATACTATGCTAGCAAAACCCTTAATGATGCCCAACTTAATTATTCAACTACCGAGAAGGAATTGCTTGCCGTCGTTTTCGCATTAGACAAGTTTAGATCTTATCTGATAGGGTCTAAGATCATCATATACACAGACCATGCGGCTTTGAAGTATCTTCTTTCTAAGAAGGATGCTAAAGCTCGCCTTATTCGATGGATACTCTTATTACAGGAATTCGATCTCGAAATCCGTGATAAGAAAGGTTGTGAGAATGTGGTTGCTGATCATTTGTCTAGATTAACTTTAGAGTCTATTGATGAATGTGAGCTGATTAGAGAATCATTCCCAGATGAACAGCTGATGTCTATCTCAGACCTTCCTTGGTTTGTTGATATTGTTAACTACCTCGCTACAGGTAGGATGCCCTCACGTTGGTCGAGACAAGACCGCTCTAAATTCCTGGCTGAAGTCAAACATTTCCTTTGGGATGACCCATATTTGTTTAAGTATTGTCCAGACCAAATCATTAGGAGATGTGTCCCCAACACTGAACAGAAAGATGTGATATCTTTCTGTCATGACCAAGCATGTGGAGGCCATTTCAGTGCCAAGAAAACCGCTGCAAAGATCTTGCAGTGTGGATTCTATTGGCCATCATTGTTCAAGGATTGCCATGATTATTGTGTTGCTTGTGAACGCTGTCAAAAGCTAGGAAGCATTTCGAGGAGAAACATGATGCCATTGAACCCCATTTTGATTGTGGAGATTTTTGATGTTTGGGGGATAGACTTCATGGGTCCATTTCCCATGTCTGACAGCAAGTTGTACATCCTAGTCGCAGTTGATTACGTTTCTAAGTGGGTAGAAGCCATAGCAACCAGAACAAATGACCACAAGGTGGTACTTTCATTTCTAAAGGAGAACATATTTTCACGTTTTGGTACCCCTAGAGCTATCATCAGTGACGGCGGTTCACATTTTCGTAAAAAGTACTTTGAGTCTTTAGTACGCAAGTATGGCATAACTCACAAGGTTGCTACTCCGTACCACCCTCAGACTAGTGGACAAGTGGAAGTGTCTAATAGGGAAATTAAGCACATCCAGGAAAGATTGGTCAACCCGTCCAGGAAAGATTGGTCATTGAGATTGAATGATGCTTTGTGGTCCTATAGAACAGCTTATAAGACACCAATTGGCATGTCCCCCTATCGTCTAGTGTATGGAAAGCCATGTCATCTACCTGTGGAATTAGAACATCGTGCCTACTGGGCAATCAAAGAGCTGAACTTTTCTCTGGACGAAGCTGGAATTCAAAGGAAACTTCAACTCAACGAGTTGGAAGAATTGAGAAATGAGGCTTATGACAGTGCCAAGCTGTACAAGCAAAAGATGAAGATGTTTCATGACAAGCGTATTCTACGCAAATCCTTCACTCCTGGTCAGAAAGTCTTGCTGTATGACTCCCGATTACATCTTTTTCCAGGAAAAATGCGTTCCAGATGGAAGGGACCGTACCTAGTACGCACAGTTTTTCCTCATGGAGCCGTAGAGCTGGAGGATGTCTCCAACAAGAACATTTTCAAAGTCAACGGGCAGAGATTAAAGCCATTCCTTGAGCCATTTCCACCCGACATTGAAACAACCAACCTGGAGGACCCAGTCTATGTGGACTAAACTGGTCCACTCTTTCCCTAAATAACCAAACAGTTTTCCAAATGTTTCCCTAAAAACCAAAATTTTTCGTTTTCCCATCAAAACCAAATGTATCCCAACAAAACCAAATTTTTTCCAAAAAGTCCAATCCCATTAAAAACCAAAATTTTCTTGTAGATAATGTGTTAGTTAAATTTCCTTCTGTGTATATTTTGTGCTCATCCATTGTGACTGCTAATATGATGGATTTTTGCCTTGAAATAACGGAGTTTTAATCGAGATGCCGCCGTACAATCGGGTATTCTCTCTCCTTTTACTCTACTCAGCATGTTCCTCTTCATATATTGTTTTATAATTCTTTCCATATTTTGAAACATTGAGGACAATGTTTAGTTTAGGTTTGGGGGTATAGAGTAGATACCATGATAATATGCCATAATTGAAAAACGAACTCCTTCTTCTTTTTGAAAAAATTGAAAAATTCCAAAAAAATTAAAAAAATCAAAATTCAAAAAAATTAAAAAAATGAAAAATCATAAAAAATGGAGCTCATTTACGTTGAAATGTTGACTCTTGTGCAAATATCTATTTTTATTAGGAGTCTTAGTCTAGATATTTAGGCACCCTGATTCTAGCACAATTCACATAGTGATAAGAAATTTGCACGCGCACGATCTACCAATACATGTTTGGCCTCGATCTTCAAGGTGTTTGATAGGAAGTTACGATTGCCAATCACTTTAGAATACTGAACGAAACTTGACTAGCTTGTTCTTTGGTTGGTTGGGATAGAAGGTGGAGGTTACATTAAGAAAGACAACCATCGAATTTAACTGGGTGCATCAAAAAGGGCTACCTCTTGCAAAGTGTCATGTAATTTTTGTTTCCTTTTGTATATGTATCAAAAGTGTTATATTCAGAAAAAAAAAAAAAAATCAGAAAAATACAAAAATCAATCAAGTATTTATCAATTCCATCCTCTCTTGTTCCAAAAATAAAAAGAGAGTAGTCAATGTAAATAAGAGTCATGTAAAGAGTCATCTTTTGTGTTTTATTGTAATAAGCAAGGAGGGTGTATGCCATTGATGTACAACGCGAGTAATTGTGAAATACCTCCAACTCATTCACAATTCTCGTAAAGTCCGGACAGCTAGCTAGATTTCGACCTCAGTTCTTAGCCTGAGAAACTATCTCTTGGTGATTAGTAGTCATAACTTCAGATCTTTCTTTACACATGTGTAGATACACTTTACACTCTTATCACATGTCTTTTTTTGTTATCAGTGCTAGGATTGTGCCTTCGATAGCTAGATTGACATCTCCATTTTGCTGTGAGCTTAAACTGTTTTGCACATGTCACATTTGATGGAATCTGAGCTTATATTTTGACCTAGAACTTTGTAGGTGCGTTCTAAGCAAACCTTCACGAGACTTAACTCGTCCACTAGGGACACTTAGTGGTTTAAAAGGCTTAGTGCATACGCTAAATGCATTCGAGAGACCAGCGACAGTGGTATAGTTAGGATTTCCTTAGTTTTGTTTTACTTGAGGACAAGTAAAATTCAGGTTTGGGGGTATTTGATGAGTGCCAAATATTGTATATATTTATCCCTTTTTGTTGGCATTTAACTCATCTTTTATGCATTAATTCTACATTTTATCCCATATTCTGTATTTTCATTGTTTTCAAGAATAAATATTTTTCTTACTTAATTTTGCATTTTTAGGTAATAAATAAAGTCTGGATGACTTGCGGAGCAAAAAGAGCAGAAAAGTAGTGAAAAGCCGGGAGAAATTACGCAAGGAAGCCGCGAAGAATGGTGCGCACAACCTCATTTTCTACACACAAAAGCGCCTCCGTTCTCAGCCATCAGATCATTTCTCAGAAGCATCCGACGGTCGCTCCCTCATAGAGCATCAAAATCTGATGTCCCTGCCGAGCACCACAGCGCTGAAATTCCAAGCCTTCAGATTAGATGGTTGTTGAATCCAACGGTCGCTCCCTTGCTGTTCATCAACGTTTGATATCTCCGCCTTACACTACAACACCTAACCCCATCTAGAGCCGTTAACTTCGTTGTATCAAAAAATCTGACGGTCGCTACAAGCTTCACTTCACATCACCGTCCGATCTACCTACCATCTTCGCATCTCGCAGCTCAGAGTCACAGAACATCAAGATTCGGTAGACCCGCCTCACACCCTAGCGACCGAACCCATCCACCTAACCAAACACCCCCCTTCTCTCCCAAACAGTCGAGCCTCTCCTCCATCACCTCCCCTCTGCAGCTCTGCAGAGACACCATGTCCGCCACCACCTTCTCCACCTCTGTCACCACCTGCTCCGCCACCCACTCTCTGTCACCACGTCAAACAATGATAACCCATCATTGTTCCCATCTCCCTAGTCCATCTAATTCACTTATTCCACACATTTTCAACCGAAACCCTAAAGTGTGAAATAGGTAAATTAGGTCGAGCTAGAGTGAAATTGAAGGCATGGAGAGGTAGAGATGGACAAATAGAAGCATGGGTCGACATCAAAATGGAGTGATTGTGTCAAATTGGGTGAGTAATCACCAACCCTAGCTACTGATATTTTGGGTAAAAATGGGTAGAACCCTAATTGTCTGTGGGTATAAATATGGGTGTGGGTGTGTTGTAGAAACTATGCTTGGAATAGCCAGCATCCAGGACTTTCATGTCCTGTTAATGTTTTAAATTTCAGTTCAGTTTCATGTTCATGTCTACTATGTTCTGTTGATGTTACTGTTAATCCTTTTGCCTCCTGTTAGTGTTAGTTTATCATGTTAGGTTAAATTAATTCCTGTTAGTGTTTCTGTTAATGTGTTCATTGTTAATTTCAGTTGGTTATGTTAATGTTAAATGTTGTAATGCTCCTGTTGATGTTTGTTAATGTTCACTGTCATGTTTAAACTGCTGTCACAATTGATGGAATGCTAGGCTAGATATCTTTGAAGCATTGAACTGATTGTGCAATGGAAGAAATCAGTTCTCATAGCAAGTTGATTATCTTGCCATTCTATTTGTGTATGCTTAGGTTTCAGTGTTGATTGAGCATTGGGAGAAACTAGTGCTCATAGCAAGCTAGTTCTCTTCCCATTCTATTTGTTTGCATGTATTCTACCTTAGCCTTGCTCCATTTCAGTTTCTTTATCACCCCTGCCCTTGGCTTAGGCCTTGGTTCATCTTGCACTGTTTTATGCTTGTAGTTGCTTTGTTCTTTGTTTCTGTCACTGTTTTACTTCCATGTTCATTTCATTTGCTGATTTACTTCTAGTGCTGCTACTTCTTTTGGCTTGCTGCAACTCTGTTGCTTCTCTTATTCCACTGCCTTGCAGCTGCTGTGCAGCACTTGTGCTGCTGCTGCATTGCCTTCTCTGCTGCTGCAACTCTGTTGTTGCTGCTTTCTTTGCTTTCCCCTGCTGTTGCTGCTCACTGCTGCTGCTGCCCTTCTGCTGTGCAGTCTTGCTACTGCTGCTGCCTGCCAAAGCCAGCTGAGCCCAATTCAGTTCATTGTTGTGCACTCAAGCCCAAAGCTCACTTCAAACTGAAGCCCAATTCAGTCAACTGTGGGCTTAACCAAAGCCCAGTTGTTTAAAACCAAAGCCCAAATTCATTAAGGCCCAATCCAATTCAGGCTTAATCAAAAGCCTAAGTTTAAGGCCAAAGCCCATTTGCACTTCAAAGACTAACTGAGCCCAAGCTCAGTTCATTTTATTGTGAACAAACCCATTAGCACTCAAAGCCCAATTTAAGCCAAAAGGCTTCATAGCCCAATAGCAATTTAGGAACCCAATTAGCTAAACACTCCAAAACACACCCGATCTCTGTGGATCGACCCGTACTTGCACGAGCTACAACTGACGACCGTGCACTTGCGGTATTACTGTAGGCCCCCGTTTTCATTGCGCTTCATTTTATACATATCTCCGGGCCCACCAAGTTTTTGGCCCGGGGATAAAATTTCTATACCCTTTTCCAGGCCTGCCAAGTTTTTGTCTCTACACTTTTTCTTTTGGGTTGATCCTCAACTCTTTAGATTGTTAGTGTATGGTGATTTTTTTGTATATAATCCAGTAGATAAAATTTCTTAAAAACCCTTTTGTTCCTTTTGTATATATTTTGCTAATCCAATATGATCTCGGCTGAAATATGTTGGATTTTTGCCTTGAATAACGGAGTTTTAATTCTGCTTTCGCCGTACAATCGGGTATTCTCTCTCCTTTTACTCTACTCAGCATGTTCCTCTTCATATATTGTTTTATAATTCTTTCCATATTTTGAAACATTGAGGACAATGTTTAGTTTAGGTTTGGGGGTATAGAGTAGATACCATGATAATATGCCATAATTGAAAACGAACTCCTTCTTCTTTTGAAAAAATCGAAAAAATTCAAAAAAAAATTAAAAAATGAAAAATCATAAAAATGGAGCTCATTTACCTTGAAATGTTGACTCTTGTGCAAATATGTAATTATTAGGAGTCTTAGTCTAGATATTTAGGCACCCTGATTCTAGCACAATTCACATAGTGATAAGAAATTTGCACGCGCACGATCTACCAATACATGTATGGCCTCGATCTTCAAGGTGTTTGATAGGAAGTTACGATTGCCAATCACTTTAGAATACTGAACGAAACTGGACTAGCTTGTTCTTTGGTTGGTTGGGATAGAAGGTGGAGGTTACATTAAGAAAGACAACCATCGAATTTAACTGGGTGCATCAAAAAGGGCTACCTCTTGCAAAGTGTCATGTAATTTTTTGTTTCTTTTTGTTATGTATCAAAAGTGTTTCCATGTTTTAAAAAAAAAAAAAAAAATACAAAAAAATCAAGTATTGTTCAATTCCATCATCTCTTGTTCCAAAAATAAAAAGAGAGTAGTCAATGTAAATAAGAGTCATGTAAAGAGTTATTTTGTTGTTTTTTGTAATAAGCAAGGAGGGTGTATGCCATTGATGTACAACGCGAGTAATTGTGAAATACCTCCAACTCATTCACAATTCTCGTAAAGTCCGGACAGCTAGCTAGATTTCGACCTCAGTTCTTAGCCTGAGAAACTATCTCTTGGTGATTAGTAGTCATGACTTCAGATCTTTCTTTACACATGTGTAGATACACTTTACACTCTTATCACATGTCTTTTTTTGTTATCAGTGCTAGGATTGTGCCTTCGATAGCTAGATTGACATCTCCATTTTGCTGTGAGCTTAAACTGTTTTGCACATGTCACGTTTGATGGAATCTGAGCTTATATTTTGTCCTTATGTTTTGTAGGCACACCTCTGGTAAACCTTCACGAGACTTCACTCGTCCACTAGGGACACTTAGTGGTTTAAAAGGCTTAGTGCATACGCTAAATGCATTCGAGAGACCAGCGACAGTGGTATAGTTAGGATTTCCTTAGTTTTGTTTTACTTGAGGACAAGTAAAATTCAGGTTTGGGGGTATTTGATGAGTGCCAAATATTGTATATATTTATCCCTTTTTCTTTGGCATTTAACTCATCTTTTGTGCATTAATTCTACATTTTATCCCATATTCTGTATTTTCATTGTTTTCAAGAATAAATGTTTTTATTAATTAATTTTGCATTTTTAGGTAATAAATAAAATTTGGATGAGTTGCGGAGCGAAAAAGAACAGAAAAGTGTTGGAAGCCAAAGAGGAATCACGCAAAGAAGCCGCGAAGGATGTTGCGCACAAGACAAAAAGGCTAGAAATGGGCTCAAGAAGGAAGAATTTGATCTTAAAGAAGAAATGGGCTCAGAATTATCCCAAGCCCAACCTTTCTCCCAATTCACAGTTGAACTGTTGAGCCCAAAGCTCAAATCAGTTCACTGAAACCAAAGCCCATAGTCCACATTTCTGAGCCCAAGCTCAGTTCAACCCAATTTACTCAAAGGGTATTCAAAGCCCAACAATAGCAATTTAGGAGCCCAAAATAGCTAGAAAACTCCAAAACACACCCAGTCTCTGTGGATCGACCCGTACTTGCACGAGCTACAACCGACGACCGTGCACTTGCGGTATTACTGTAGGCCCGCGTTTCATTTCGCTTAATTTTATACACATCTCCGGGCCTGCCACATAACAGGAATTAAACCCTAAATGAGGGCTTAGCATCAATTAATCTCATGGAAGATTCATTCGAATATGTAGTTTGTCCAATGTTATACGGTTGTTCAGATATTTATATGAACCGATATTCAAAAAAAAAAAAAATCAATCGATACTGAAATTCGTTAAATCTTTTTGGACTATCTTAGAGATTTACATAAGTTAAGTCCACGAAAGATTTATATAAATCTATAACGTAGTCGTTCTTATGGGACATGCTTACAGATTTATTGAAGTCGGTTCCTAGCAAGTTTATCCGACCCTGGAATATATTTACTATAATCAGAGTCTTTTTTTATTATATTTTATTGGATATAAATGCTTAGAGATTTACTTAAGATGATTACATATAAGACATAATTTCCTATCTTTGTAGTTCGTATGCTCTCATCGAAAATGCTTAATAAGTTATATAAGTCTAATTCCATATAATTTTATTCGTCTTTAAAGTTCATTCGATCAAATTGATGTGCTTAGATATCTACAATTTTCGATTTATAAAAAAATTCACTCAAAAAGTATTAAAAAAATTTAATCAGAAAACTTTTGTAGATTTAGTATTTTCAATTGTGCAGTATAATTTTGGAAAAATCTATTAAAGCTACAAAAGAAATGCTAAAATCTTTGGACCCTACACAATGGTGTCAAGCTAATCATTAAGCCATAAAAAATGTGTGCTATTATTAAAACTATGAGAACCGTTAGATTAGATTTACTTTGGAAACTTGGCGCTAAGCTAACCCTATATCATTATAGACCAATGAAAATGGTGTCGGAAATAAAAATCGTTCAACCTAGCTACATTACAACTAAGAGATGTACACGTGAATTCCGCACGTGCTACAAATCACAACCGTTCATCTTTATGTTTCGGTATCCGAGAACTCAAAAAGAGTATAAAATGGAAGAAGATAACGAAAACCTTAAAACGCTAAAACTCTAAGATAGTTTCTATCGCTGCCTCCACTCTCACTTTCGCCCCTGTTTCACCGCCTCCTATCTCTCTTCCTCACTTAGAGAAAACTAACACTATAGGAACCCTAACTCGATTTCACATATTTTTATTTCTAAACTCATCATCTATCCCCAAATCGAGATGAAGAAAAAGAAAAAAAATCTGAAAAACCAAATATCGTTTGCACCAACATTATTGGTTGCCCAGGTTTTTGGTACTCAAAATTTATTTTTATTTCTACTTTGATTTTAATTTTTTTTTTATTCTCTGGCTTTGATGTTTGTCTTTTAACCTGAAGATTTAATCAATTTTTGATTTTTCTTCTTTTGTGGGGTTGACTGTTTAGCTCCGATGCTTGTCTCATTTATTATTATTTACCTGAATATTTAGACCGTTTTCACTTTTAGACTCAGATTCTTTAGCTACTTCACAGACTTGCTAACTGAATTTATTGTTCTCGTTCAATCTGCTGATGTAGGAGTTGATAAAGGAGTTAATTTTGAAGTGGTGCTGGTAAATTTTGAAGATATTTATTTAGGTTCATATTTGAAGTAGTGAAATTGCTATAATATTTTTTTAACATCTTAATTGTTTTGCATATGACTTCAGGGGTTTCTAGTTTCTAATATTTGATGTGAATGTACATGAGTTTGTTGGTTCACATATCTTTGTTAGTCTGTTCGTACTTGTTTCCAGATGTTTTTTATTTTATTTTTTGTTTATGAATCCTTAATTAAGAAGTATATTGTAGAGGTTAATTTGCTCGGTGTGTTGTGGTATCATGTAGCTAACTTGTCATGCTAGTGTTTGCACCTAAGATTGATTTTTTTTTCTTAAGTTTAAAGATGGTGCACATGATTTCTAGCCCTGGAAGGGACCTAGAGAACTTTTCATATTATAAAATCATGATTGTGTACTATGGTGCGAGTGAAAATTTAGGCACTTATATTTGCAGATATTTAGAGAGAAAAATGCTTGAGTTTCTTTAGGATTTAATAAGATTACATACATCAGTCCTAACTTATTCGAATTGGATAAGTAAGTTGCATTTTGAAAACTTTGTTTCAAATTTTGTATGGCCATGTAATTCACTCTATGTATCTTTTAACTTACTACGGAGCTATTTTCTCCTTGTATTTTTTATGGTTTGTCACTGGAATTATGTAATAGTAATAGCAAAAGTTTTGTTACACAGTTAGGCTAAGAATGTCTGGGGCGACTATGTCCATATATCCCATTCTTTATAGTTTCTTTGTGGTTTAAATGAATGAAAGACTCGTCACCTTCTATTCAGTTCCCATTAAGCTTTGTGCAAGTTGATTAATCTTACTCTTAGTTTGTTGATTTGGATATTGTATGACACTGCTTTACAGGCCACCGAGTTATAGAAAAGCTACTCTGCCCTTGGATATCACTTCATTGCAGTTTAGTTTAGTAAAATGCAACCGGTGATTATGGTGATGATGTAATACGTCAGGCGCAATAGAAGCTACATATCAGATGATAGTTGAGAAGGACAATTTGCTCGAGCTGAGGAAGCAGCATTGCACCATCAGATTGTGATCATGAGCAGCAGTCCAGCGCTCTATTTTTTGTTTTCTTTTATGAAATGCTTCATTGGAATAATAAATGTATTTTTATTAACTATAAATAAAAAAAGTTATTTTTGGAAGTATTTTATTGTTTAATTTTTTGCATTTACCTAATTTAAAGTAATTCGTATAAATGTTGGTTCGTATTCCCAATGTCTGGCACGTCAATAAACAAAATTTGCACTGGTAAATGTTTGACCAATTATGTGTAATTAATTCTGGAATTTGCACTGGTAAATGTTTGACCAAATAATTTTTTAATTAATGCAGGTTTTTATAGACATATTTCTGGCACTGTACCCAATGAAGTTTCAATTTCCAAGCGATTAAGCAGCTAAACATTCATTCGTCTAAATATGGCAACTTTAATTGCATATAATTAGCTCAATGAGGTAAACATTTGGCAGCTACCCATGATATTAGTTGTTGAATGGTTTAGAGACCATTTGACAACTACAAATTTTGGTTGTTCAATGATTCGGAAATCTTGTGCCAACTACTAATTAGTTGTTTTAACCTATTGTAATTGTAAATCAAGATATCTGGCAGCTATCAAATTAATTGCTAAATAAATTTGCAACAAGATATAAAATTAGTTGTTATAATATTTGGCAACCACCTGACAACTATAAATTTTGCTGTTAAAATGTTTGGCATGTACTTGGCAATTATGACTCAAGTTGCCATAAGTGCGAATAACAACAAGGAATTTTTTGTAGTTGTCTTTACATTTGGAAACACCCCATACGACAACTTAACCTCCGCAACTACCATTAATTGCCTTTCTTTTTGGCAACTAAAATCTCATATTAGGCAACTAAACTAGTTTTGTTGCCAATGCTCAGGTTTTTTGTAGTGAGTTCATTTTCTTGAGTTTCTTCTATTCTTTCCTCTTGGTGATCAAGATTTGTAATTCTTCTTCTTTCTGTGATTCTATTGCTCCTTCTAGCTGATGTTCTTTGCTCAATAGTAGATCCGATTCTCACTATCTTTAATTTCAAAGAATTAAAAGTTTTCTCCACAATTTTCAGATTTTACTTTTTCCAAGATTTAATGGATTTACTAACAGGATTTGTCACAGGTTCATCCCTGTTTCTAACGCCAAAAATGTAGTTGCAAGTTTCCTCACAACTACATTCCACTATAACTATAATCAATATTAGGTAATCATCATTAAAATCTTCATTTATTATCAATACATAAGTCGGTTTACAAGATGGATACAAGTATTAAAACAATCTTACTTGCTCCTAGATTTACTTTCTCTCACCTAATTTCTTGTCTAACACTCACTAACTATCTCTCTCCTACAAGTAATAACCCTCCTCTTTATATAAGATCTTACATAGTGGATGACAGCTAAGATATCCTTTATTTTCGGAATCTCTATGTGATACACTCTCTCATGTGCAATCACTCGTTCTCGCACAGACTACACTTCGCACAGATCTTCATACTTTACTCGTGACTTTGCTGACATCATCCGGTGCGTCATCTCAACCTTGCTGTGTGCGATCTCCCTCGTCTAAGTTATATAGTCTTCACTTCATATACTTACTAACATGTGCGATATTTCACTCCTACATTCTGCCTCTTCTTTATTCGCTTATTCTTCAGAGTGAACGATATGAGAAACTCCCACCTTATATTATCGCATATGCTTGTCTTTTCACATTTTGCTTTGCCGATAATTTTTCGGAATTCCGTCTTCCCTTGTTTACACGTGTCTTCTCAACCATTGACACGTCTTTTTAACCGCTTGTTTCTATCCATTCATTTTCTCGCATTAATGAGAAGGAATTTTAAAAAACGGGACACACTTTCCCTATATATCTTCCTTTATCTTCTTCTTCATTCTTTTTACTTCTTTTACTCTTCTTCGTTTTCTCTGCTACTGTTCTTCATCGTCTCTTTAATTGATTTTGATCTTCATCAAATAACCTTAATTCCCATTCTTTAATGGCTACTGCTGGTAAAAACATGGAGACGTAGTTTACCAAATTAAAGGACGAACTTCATTCGAAAAGTTATACACTTTCTCTTCCTCCATCAACTGATTATTCCTCGTTTAATTTATATAGTCTTCATTTCGTATGCTTACTAACATGTGCGATATTTCACTTCCACACCACTATTATGCACAGTTTTCTCATATTGTCATTTATGATGAATTTTTTTTTCTCTCTCTCTCTTCTATCTCTCCGTTCTCAAAAATCTAAAAGAACAAACTATCATCTTCTTCCTCAAGGATTACTTGTTTTTGATATTAAATTACAAAGTTGATTTTTTTAAGAGTTATTTCATCGTTTTTAATAATTTTCTTCGCTGCTCGTACGATTCTTGTCTTCGATAATAAAGCGATTTTGTCTGTACTTTTATAGTGTTTTTTTCTATAGAGTGGTTCGTTATTCTGTTTTTTTCTTTTTTGACACAAGTATATTGGTATGGGAAATATCAATTTCTTTTTCAGTAGAATAATAGATCTAGGGTTCCCAGGCTTCTCGCTAAGTATGAGATTTCGGGAAAATCACTTCTAATAGAAGTATCTCTTTTCCAAGAAAAAAGTCAATCAAAATGGTCAAACTATGATTTCGCATACCATTCCTTCTCCAATCTCAACGTATAGGATTTGGGTGCTACTGTTGTAGATCGCTCTTTCTCTTTGCGGTTTATTTACGATTTGCATCTTTCGTTGTATTTGTTTCATGTTTATGATGTACTTATTTTTTTTGAAAACCATCATGTAACGTTTCTTAATGGAATGAAATACTAATGGTTGATTATCATATTGTCATTTATGGTGTACATCAACTATCCTAGATTTTTTATTCTCTAAATGATTTTTAAAATTTCCTTCATAATTTTTAGACTGCAGCTATTATTCTCGGAATTTTTTAGTGAGTAAATAATATCCACGGTATTTTTTAGTACGCAGATATTATCCACAATATTTTTTTTAGTGTCCAACTATTATCCATAGTGTTTATTAAAGTACAATTGTTATCCATAACCTTTCATAATTATTTATAGTATAGTCTATTACTAGTGTGTACATTATTATGTGTGCTAAAAAACTCTCTTTTGATTCTTTAAATTTTTAATTCATATGGGTTTTTAAAGGAAAACGAAGATTTGATATTCGTATTTAAGTTCGTTTTTTCTAAATATATAAAATTTATCAAAGTGATTGAGCACAAATTGAAAAAGGAAAAGGGAAAATTATCGTTCGGTCTTCAGTTTGGTCCACTAGAGTTTAGGTTGGTCCTTTATTATTCAAAAATATTAATATATCTGAAGTACCCTTTTCTCTTTTATTTCATTCACTTTTTCACGTGATATATAGTTTCAGTATGTTCTTCTTTATTTTCAATCTATTAATTTCTCTCTTTTACTAACATAAACAAAAAAATCTTAAAAATTAAATATCTCTCTAAATATAAGTCTAAAATCAACAAATTTTATATATTCAGAAAGGTTTTGACGAGGTCCATGCAAAGGGTACCCATTGTACTATGTTCTGAAATTTTAAATTTTATCGTATAATGATAGTTCATATCCAAAAATGAATATTATTTCTAGAGTATGGTTGTTCATTCTAATTATAGCAGTTCATTTTAAAGTTTATTTTGTAAAATGAACTCGTAATAGTAGATCATTCGAAGAATGGAGTCGTAATGGTAGTTCATTGTTATAGTTCATATTGTATAATGCACTCGTGATACATTGTAGAATGAACTCACTATGGTAATTCATATTGTAGGAATGGTAAGTATGTTAATTCATCCTAGGAGTTCATTTTGTAGAATGAATTTATATGGCAGTTCTTTCAAGCAGTTCACCTTATAAAATGAACTAGTATGGTAGTTCATTTGGAGAATGAACTCCTATAATAGTTTACCATTCATTTTGTAGTTCACCATTCATTTTATAGTTGATCTTTAGCTCAACGATAACATAAAAAATCAGTGTTTCGAAGTATAGTGAAAGTGGTACTTGTTGTATAGACTCGTCATTAGCTTTCCGAATATATAAAATTTGATAATTTTGGAATTACAATTCAAAAGATATTTTATAGAAAAAGAGAAAAGAAGAGAGAGAAAAAAGATATTTCTTACACTGTTTAAAGGATGATAGCGTCATCCACCATGGATAACGTTTATCCTAGGACCAAATAACAATTTTCCTGACCAAACTAAGAATATGTTTTAAAAAAAAGACCTTATGTTTTAAAAAAAAAGACCTTAGAGAAACTGGACCATGTCAACAGGACCAAACTAACACACCATATTTGATTTTTAGCTTTAATTGATGGCAGGATAATCTAGACATTTAATATATTCTTAGAGTCCCCCTAACCAATTACCTAGTCACTGGGAATTCAAAAGAAACCCCTCTATCGGACTTGTTAGCCCCATATGAGGGTTTTTTCCCCTATTTTTTTCTTTTGTTCATCGTAGGTAGGGGTGAGCATAAAAACCGGAACCGCGGATTTGACCCGTATCCGTCCGCAAAATTGCGGGTGAAAACCAATCCGCAAGAGTTATGGACCGGACACGGGTGCATTCTCAAATCCGCACGCGGTGCGGTTACGGTTGCGGTTGGGATTTGATAACCGCGGATTACCCGCACCGTAGGACATATAGGGAATTTAGTAAATGTATTAAGGACAATATGGGAAGTTGGAGTTTGATATATAAACATCTTTAGCTTTCGGTGAAACCTAATAGCATCAGTTTTTTTCGAGAGGAAAAGAGACCTAATAGTCTCAGAGAAGAGACTTCGATTCTTCTTCTTCTCTGAGTAAATTAGTTCTCTCATTCATCTTCTTCTCATCACAGATTCACAGTAAATATCCTTCGATTCATCTTCTTCTCATCACAGTAAATTAGTTCTCTCATTCATTCTTCTTCTCTGAGCAGCATCAGCATCAGTAACTGTAAGTAGTTCTCTCATTTTCATTTCTTTTGACTTTCAATGATTATTATATGTTCTAGTGATGTTGATTTCGTTTTAATTGGTTTGGAATTTTCTTAGATGTCAAAATAATTTTGAGTATGTTTGATTTAGGGTTTTCTTAAATTAGTTTTTTCTTCCAGTTTAGAGATTTTGGGTGATTTGGTCGGTAAAGACCATTATCAGTGCTGAAAATTAAACCAGTTGTGGGTGTGGATTGTCTAATTCATGTATGTTATTTATGAAACAAGGTAGATCCACGGATTGGAGAGAAGAATCTTCAGGAGAACAGTATTTAAAATCCTTGGGTAGGTGGTGAAGCTTGTATTATCAGTGCTACAATTGTTTGGGTATGATGTTGCTATCTCTGCATTCTGTAACATATCTTCTTATTTGCATTTTGTAATACTGATTTTTTTCCTCCTATGCATGTTGCAAGTCTTTGTAGCCATATATGTATGTAGCTTAGTAGTACAGCTTCTGTGTAAAATGTTATCAAATAGTATACCTTACTAATAAATATGGAAGAATAGTCTTATAGAGAAAAATTGCTGGTGGAGTCATTTAGCTTTAGTGTATCCGCAATTTCCTGTAGTATTTAAGATGTGAATCATGTACATAATATGGAAAATCATGTGAATACTGATAACTGATTTAGAGTACTTATAGTATTACATATGTGGGTACAGTGTGTACATCATTTTTATTAGATGGTTATTGTTTTCAAAATTAGGTTCCTGCAAACGGTAGCATGATTACATAGCGGCTACTAATATGTATTCATTATAAGATTAGATTTTTTGAATAGCATGTGGGTCGAATTTGAAACTTGGTTTCCTAACATCTCGGCTAATTATATTTATGTCTAGCATCGTATCCAACATTAGAGAGTTTCGGTTAGATCTACCGCTTCACTCATCGATAACTCATATTATTGGTCAGCTTATGCAAATTTATTAATGATGAGCTTTTGTGCCTGCATACTGTAGTTGCATGCCTGTATGATAACTTTCGCAATTTTTACTCTTTTTTTTTGTCCCTTTTCAAATAGCAATCTGACTAATCCATATTGTTGCGAGTAGAAAGCATTCCCTTGGTAAGGTATATCCCAAAAGTGAGCCTTCTTATTTGAGTTGATTTTAACTCTTTTAGTTTATAGATCATTGCATCATTGATTCTGTCAATCTTATTTTTCAATATCTACTGTCAATGGGTATGAACAGGAGAATCTGAGAGCAGATGGCTTCAAGTACTAAGGGACCTTCTATTCCTGTTGACGATCCTGATGAGAGCATGGCTACAGTTAACCCGGCAACCGTCGAGAGCATATCTACAGCTACACCATCATCTCTGGTTGAAGTTTCAAAGCCTCCGAAAGCTTCTGGTAAGAAGCAATCAGACTGCTGGCAACATTTTGATAAGCGCCTTGATCTTAAGCCACCTAAAGTTCAGTGCAAGCATTGTAAAAGGAAGTTTTCATGGGGTAAAGACGATATAGGGGGTTCTAACTCTCATGGAACAACAAACATGAACAACCATATAAAGCAAAGAAGGTGTCCTAACTACACTCCACCTGGACAACAACAGTTAGCCTTTCAAGTAAGTGATAATGGTGAGACTCGTTCCGTTGTGAATCACTCGTTTGACCAAGATGCATGCAGAGCAGCCCTCACCAGAATGATCATCAAAGATGAATTACCTTTTATGTTTGTACAACGTGAAGGCTTCTTAGAATTTTGTCATCAACTAGAACCTAGGTTTGATGTTCCTTCTCGTTTTACTGAAGCTAAAGACTGCATGAAGATGTATTTAAGTGAGTACCACAAATTGAAAGCTGAATTTAAAAAGTATGGTAGAAGGTTATGTCTCACCACTGATACGTGGACTTCAGTTACAAACATGAGCTACATGGTGTTGACAGGTCATTATATTGATGAGAAATGGGTGTTAAAGAAGAAGATATTGAATTTCTGTCCAGTTACGGATCATACTGGTCTGGAATTAGGTAAAACAGTTGCAGCTTGTCTTTTACAGTGGGGGATTGAAAGGGTATTCACTTTGACAGTTGATAATATTAGTTCTAACAATGAAGCAGTTGCTTATTTGTCCAAGAGAGTTGTGGGTTGGAAGGCTGCAATTTTGGGAGGAGAGCACATGCATCTTAGATGTGCAGCACATATCCTTGCCTTAGTGGTTAAAGACGGTATGGATTTGTATAATGAATCTATTTCTAGGATACGCGAGGCCGTTAAGTTCGTTAGAGGATCAGCAGAAAGATTGAAGAAGTTTAAGGAATGCGCTGAACAACGGAAGATTAACATCACCAAATTTCTTAGCTTGGATTGCGAGACTAGATGGAATTCTACTTACCATATGTTGAGTGCAGCTGAAAAATATGAGGAGGCCTTCTACCAATTTGAAGAATCAGGGTATGCGGATAAATTTCTTAATCCCCCTCGACCACCAACAAGAGGTAAAACAAACGTACCAGCAGTACCAGCAGTTCCTAAGGTATGGCCCGTTGCTTCTGATTGGGAAACAGCTCGTGCATTTGTTAGATTGCTAAAAACTTTCTATGATGCTACATTGAAATTTTCTGGATCAACTTATGTCACGTCTAATTTATTCCTCGACGAAGTAATTTGTATTAATGACGTACTGCAAGAATGGGTTAAGAATGGTAACGTGTTATTGTCTGACATGGCTGACTGGATGGTTCTTAAATATGAAAAGTATTGGGCAGTGGATAAAATCAACAAAATGTTATACATTGCTGTGTTGCTTGACCCACGACGCAAGGAAGCCTATCTTAGATTTGCTTTTACAGAGTTACTGAAAGAGAATCATGTTACAGTTGACCACGAGGTCCATGAGATGATGACTGCAGTGAAACTTATTTTAACAAATATGTTTGAGGAGTATGCACTGATATATAAAGGGGATGATACGGATTCAAGACCAACAACTTCAGTACAGACTTCTCGTTCACTAGAACCTCAGAATCCGATCAACAGATTTGTTGAGTCTGAAAAACATCAAGAAACAGTGGAGGGGAAAACAGAGCTGGATATGTATTTCTCAGAGAAAAGAGAGGATTTTAATCAACAATTCGATATTCTGAATTGGTGGAAGGTTAACTCTTCCAAGTATAAGATCTTGTCCATGATAGCTCGAGACGTGCTTGCTATGCAAGTATCAACAGTAGCTTCAGAATCAGCTTTCTCCACGAGTGGTCGTGTTCTTAATGAGTTTCGAAGTTCCATGCTGCCAAAAACAGTCCAAGCACTGATCTGTGCTCAAAATTGGCTTCTAGATAAACCAATCAATCTCGAGGAGCTGATAGAAGCGGTTGAAAAAATTGACTTAGGTAAATCTCAAACCTTGCTTCCTTTGTTTTTGCATCTTTCTCTTTGTGATCAGCCTTGCACTAATTAAGTTGATTTGTCAAACCTTGCTATATTTTGATGTGATGCTACAACTTTGGGACCTATGGGGCATAACTTTTTGTGTGCAAATTTGACCTGATCAGTTCATTATAGGGTCTGCGTGCATAACTTTCTATTAGTCTCCTTGGAATTTGATTAGTCATAATCAATCTTAAAACTCTGGCTTGTTGTTCCTCAATGTCGATTGGGTCTGCGGTCTAGTTGTGATCAGCCCTTTTAAATGGTCTTTACTAACCAATGCTGATTGGTTTTTGTTTCTTCTTGTTTATTGCTGCCTTATATCTGCCTTATAGTGTTTACTGATTATCTATAACTCCTCATTTTACAGATGCGGCAGAAATCTTGCAGGAAATTCCAGACATATCTATCACGGATTGAATCCAAGGTCTCTTTTTTAGTTTTTGGCATCAGAGATTCATATGGCTTGGCACCAGACTTGTTGCATTTGAATTACTACTCTTTTGTGTTAGCTGTTAACTATCTTATGTCTATTGTTGCTTTTGAATTACTGAATTATAACTCTTTTGTGTTAAAAAAACGTCTGCACTCTAGTTTGTAACTTTCTAATTTCTACACTTAGTTTTTTTTGATGATTCTTGTGATCAAATCCGCGGTTAATCCGCAACCGGCCCGCAAAATCCGCTGATCCGCAAAGGGCAAATCCGCGGATGATTGGGCCGGTCACGGTTTGAATTTCCAAATCCGCAACTTTGACGGTTTGGTTGCGGGTGACCCCTAATCCGCAACCGTCCGTCCGTTGCTCACCCCTAATCGTAGGCGGTATGAAATATTGGGCATAAAAACGACGGAACTACAGTCAGACTGAAGCCACCCCCAAAGAAGCCTAAGTCCATATTTTCTAAGCCCATTTTTTATTGGGCCGTAGAGCATGTGCACATTTTTGGCTTAAGCCAAGGCTAATAAAAGAACTATTTTTTTGGGACCATGGGTTTTTTGAGGGGACCATGATTTGATTAGGTCACCTTCCCTATAATTATAAGGGGTGTCCTAAAAGGTGGAGATGACTAGTTTATCCTTTTACCTAATAAAAATTATAACTAATCTACAACTTCTTCTTCCTCTATTCTACAATTTTTCTTCTTCTCTTCTTCATCAGTTTATGATCATCTAAACCTGATCATATACAAATCTAATCAAAATATCGAATTTTCATCGTCGTCGATTCATTGAATTTTCACCGTCGATTAATCAATCTTTTACAAACAAACCTATCCATAAGTATTTTCCCACAAACCCATTACTTCTAATTCGTTTTTGATTGAAATTTTGAGCCGTAGTCATCAAAATATGTTGAATTTGGAGGTTACAATAATAATTTCGGTCAGGATAATTTTGAAAAAAACCCTAGTTTTACAACCGAACTTTTAAAAATGAAGAACACGAAGAACACTTCGACTAAGAATTTTTTTTTTTTTTGCCTAACCGAACACCTGAGTTCGGTTGAGTCGCAAAAATAATTTCAAAACCGAACTCTTCTTTATATAGCCAAATGTTGAGTTC